>NC_057812.1:584865558-584947815 GCF_018294505.1 Triticum aestivum
ACCGAAGTGTAGCTAAATCGGAGTTGCATCGTAAGCAAGAGCAAGAGTGAGAGCAGCAATGCGAGCAAGAGCAAGAGCGAGAGCAACAGCATGAGCAAGAGCAAGAGCAAGAGCAAGAGCAGACCCGGCAGGGGACCGAGAGCAAGAGAACAACAACAGCGTGAGCGAGAGCTAAAGCAGCAGCAGCTCCTACTGATGTGGACGTCGCCGCCGAGGGAGCGACGCCGTGGAGGAAGTGGCCAGCGACGCCGTCGTGGATGGAGCCGCGCCGTGTCAGCTCGGGACTGAGCGCCGGCAGCACCATGAGATTGAATCAAGAAGAAAATGTGGTGATTAGTGTACAACCTCTTTGGTGGCGCTGATTAGGCCACAACTTCATCCGAGGAAACGGTGATAATGATGCTCTTCCAGTGGTGCAGGTGAAGACGGCGGTGTGGAAATGGAGGTGGCGCTAAAGATGAGGGGAACGTCAGGCAGCTCCTTGGAGTTGGAGGACGGGGTGGCTGAACCGGCGGGACGACCAGATCGACGACGGATCCTCATCCGGTACGGTGGATGAGGGACGTCGAGGTGTTGTTGTGGATGACGTCGTCGGGGAAGAGGCTCCGGCTAGGTGGCGGATGGAGGAGCGTGTGGGGCTTCGCGGGTTTTGCCGTCCTCGGTGTACGAATGGGTGGGCGGATGGGATGGGAGTGGGGAACCATGGCTTAGGGACGCTCTTGTCCGAAATGTGGGGTAAGTTACGAAAGTACCCCCACCGATTTGATGCAGTTCTTTCAGTTCAGGGGTATCACGGGCATTTCGCATGTCGGGATTTAACAGGAGGCGGGAGTTTTCATGCGTGTTGTAATTTTGGAATCGCAAGGCGCGGGTTGAGATGGACGGAGTTGTCGGAGCACAGCGAGATAAAGATATATCTTAAATATTTCGGGCTAACAAGGCGCGGGTTGAAGAGGCGGGAGTTTCGTAGCATGATAGACAGAGACGCTAGCTTGAAATTTCGGCATAACAAGGCGCGGCTTGAAATTTTGGGAGAACAAGCTTAATGTGTACCCAAAAAAAGACAATTTAGACTAGTATGATATACTACGTACAATGTGTTTAACACGCACAACACACACAGAGTCACCATTTAGACTAGTAAGGTACGTGTGCATTGCACGCATGAGATTTGGCAACCAAATTATGAATAAATACCACATTATAGCATGTAAGCTTTGAGTCATATATGCATGATGTAGATGTTCGTTTAATTCTTATAGTTCATTTCATTCAAAATCATCTAGTTTTTATAAGAAAGCTAATCTATTTTAAGATTCATGGAATTGTGCGTTATAAGGCATAAAGTAAAAACAAATCATGTAGAAAAACATTTGGGCAATTATGATATGGAAGATTCTAGAACAAAGACGAAGTGCTTGTGTTTTGAGGTTTGTGCATTATGCTTAAGTTCAACCATAGAGTCTTCTAGATTGTACATGTGGTAAAATCTGGTGGAATCTAGATGATATCCAACGGCCAGTAGTGCTCAAATTTGCCAGCTCTGCACCATCGGATTGGCCTCATCCAACGACCATCTTTCAAAGTTAAAGTTATCCGCACACTATATAAAAAATATAAAATATAATATGTATAGGGATATAGATATAGATATGTAATGCGAAAGCCACCCATCATCTCCAATTAGAATATTTTGTCCATGCACGGATGCAATGTGGCCAAACGATGTCTGCCATCGGTATCTCAAATTCAAACCAATCTGACCTTGTTCAATGTGTATACATTGCAACATGCTCGTTTCCAAACCACACCGCGCAGATCTCCGTTATATTCATGCATGCATGGGTTTCAAACATCATGATCTCTTATTCAAATATTTGAATTCAACTTTACATTGATTATGACCTCACCTAGTCTTTTACGCCCACACATTGGTCTTCTCTTTATAATTGTACCACTAACTTTCTCTCATGCATGCATGCACACACACTACCAGTCGGCATTATCCATCGCACACATGCAATCTTTTTCTTTAGGTCGGTCTCCCATGAAGGCACACACACACATCCCCCTCTCCATCATATCGGGCATTCTTTATCTCTGACGTGCATACGCAACGATCTATGTTCCTCTATGTGTGTGTATATAGCTAGGTCTTTCATAGTTTTCCACATAAACTGATCAACCTATATATCTAGTGAGATCTCACCATCTTTCCCACGTCCACATCGATCAATCTATACCTCTCTATATAGGATTACATATATAGCTAATACACCCACATTAATTATATATCCAACACCCCCTCTCATCATCCATGCCTCCCGCTTCATCTCTCAGACGCGCGCACAATGGCCAAGATAGGGGGCAGCAAGGGCCCTGCCCCCCTAACATCACTATATATCGAGGCTAATATGAATGTGACCATTAGACAATTGCTGGTAAAAATGGTTTAAGTTGATGAATTGGCCCTCCTCGTAAAGGATTAGCAATGATTGGCCCCCTAGCTCATGGGACATTTTTCCATGGCTCCGCCACTGCGTGCAACATCACACGTTCTCGCCCCCTCTCTCTAAATATCGATCTCGTAGTTGTGCACTCCTTCATAGTGTCCCTCCACTCGGCCCCTCGCACCATCTTCTAGCCCCCCACCGGATCTTTCCACATGTACAATCTAGCAGACTCCATGGTTGAACTTAAGCATAATGCACAAATCTCAAAACAACAGTGGTTCTCCTTTGTTCTAGAATCTTCCGTATCGTAACTGCCCAAACTTTTTTTCTAGTTGAATTGCCATTCTTTGTTTGTACTTTATGCTTTACAACACACAACTCCATGAATCATAAAATAGATTAAGGGCTTCTTTGATTCAAAGGATTCTTGAAGGAATTTTGGAGGACTCTAATCCTTAGGAATTTTTCATATCTTGGTTGTTTGATTCGTAGGATTGTAAACCATAGGAATTTTTCCATATGATTCATTTGCACTAGATTTCATAGGAAACATCCCATCCACTCAAACCTCTTTGAAAGAATTATGCATTTTTTCTATGCACAATCAAACACTCATACCATCCAATAGGATTAAAGATGACATTCCACTCTAATCCCATGTTCTGCCTATTCCCGCGTTTTGGAAATCCTACGAATCAAAGAGGCCCTATGTTTTTTATAAAAACTAATTGATTTTGAATGAGATGAACTATAAGAATTAAGCAAAGGTCTAAATCAGGCATATATGAATCAGAGCGTACATGCTACAGTGTGGTATTTATTCGTAATTTGGTTGCAAAATCTGATGCGTGCAATGCATGTGTACCTTACGAGTACTTCGAGTATGTGCAAAACACAATGGCATGCTACACAGTGTCTCTCTTACAGTTCATGAAGCCACGTGGGCACGTGACACATGTGGAGGCGTTGTCGCGACATCGTTGTGTGGATTGATCACAGTGACGTGCTGCTGGTTCCAGAAGAATGTACTCGTCCTCCCTGAGCCGCACTGGCGGTACATGCACGAAGCGAAGATGTGCATGCATGCCACGCACGCACTCATTCCCTCGCACGCACACGCGGGTACACGGGCGGACGCAATTTTGTACCAAGATCCACCCCATGTGATAGTTTGATGCGTGTAAAGTCCTTCACTTCATTGATGGTCAATTAATACAGCGCATGCAAATTGAGTGGACGTGAGGGTGGAAGAAAGACATTACTACTCCACTGCGAGCATGCGAGTAGTTAAATCATGGGTTGCTAGTAGTACTTCCATTAGTCTCCTTCGTATTTTGTGCCAATTTTTTTACAGTAACATAATATTTACGCATCTGAGCAGTGTAGTCTACTTGAAATTTATGTTCCATAAATTCATAGGGAGCCATTCCGGGCCTTGAAACGAAAAACCATCAATTAATCTTTACCTTGTTCCCATCATATTCGAAAGTACTAGTGCTACAATATAACACCCCGGATGTAACTTGCCATATTTGTAACTCCGACTTTGCCATTTTCAGATCTAAGTTATGAGATTCCCTTCGTGGTTGGGTTTTGTCTTCGTTTTGCATTTTGTCCATGTCATGCATTCCATATCATGTCATCATGTGCATCTCATTTGCATACGTGTTCGTCTCATGCATCCGAGCATTTTCCCCGTTGTCCGTTTCGCAATCTGACACTCCTACGTGCACCGATGTCCCCCTTTTGTCTCTTTTCGTCTGCGGGTGTTAGACATTCTCGGAATGGACCAAGATTTGCCAAGCGGCCTTGTTACACCACCGGTAGACCGCCTGCCAAATTTCATGCCATTTGGAGTCCGTTTGATACTCCAACGGTTAACCGGGTAACCGTGAAGGCCTCGTGTGTGTTGCCGCCCAACACCCCTCCAAAACGGCTCAATAACCCTTCCAAACCTCTTCCATGTCCTTCGTCGTCGGATCACGATCGCATGGCTGAAAACTACACTCCATTTGGACACTCCTACCCCCTCCTAGCTATAAATATGTGCACCCTCCTCAAATTCGGGTCCAAAACCCTAGCTCTCCCCCTTCTCGTGCCGCCGGACGTTTCTCCCCACTGGCCGGACGTGTCCGCCACCTCCAGTACCACCAGGTGTCGGATTCCGATTCATCGGGGCAACCACGCCCACATCGCCGCGCCGGCCCGCCGGGCCCTGGCTGGGCCCTCCCCGGCCCGCATGCCGCCCGCTCGCCCCGCCTCCCGATCGCCTCCCGCGCTACCTTCCCGCGCGCCTCGCCGCCTCCGCATGCCGGCCGCCTCCGCCGGATGACGGCGCCACCTGCGCTTCCTTCCCGCACGCCGCCGAAGCTCGCCGTCCTCCTCGCCAGCGCCTGTATCCGGCCTCCGGCGAGCCCCCGCGTCTCTCCGTCTTCTCCCTCATCAACTCCGGCCACCTCCTCCCCAAGATCCGGCGAACCTCGACTTCCATGCCGATGAACCTTAGATCTGATTCAGGAGGTTGACCTTGTTTTTTTCACTAAGTCCTTCTCTCTGCTATGTTTTATGCCTTTGTTCATCATGCCATAACTTCATGTGTGCTTCTCCGTTTTGTGCGTGTAATATATCAAAATGTTCATCATGATGTGTTCTTCATTTCATTCCATTGTGACATGCTTGTTTGAGTCCATATTGATGCCCAAATAAATGATGCAAGAGTGCTATAAAATGTTAGCTCATGTTACTTATCAGTTTAGGATGATTTGTCATTTTTGCCACATTTGTTGTGTGCTGCATATGGGCATGAGCTCTACATATGTTTTGATCTATGGCATGCTATCTTTACTGGGGTGCTTGCCATGTATTTTTGTGATCTTTGTGGTGACTAGAACAAGCATGCAAAGTAGCCTTCATGTTATTGCTGATTTCAGGGACTTAGGATTTTACTAAGTCATTTCCCTGCTGTTATTTTTATGCCATGTAAACATGATGCTACAGTGAGATCCATGCTTGTTTTGAGTTGCTTCAGTAAAGATTATTTGTACATATGGTTATGCTCTATCCATCCACGGCCCTGTTTGCAATTATAGAGTGCTCTAGCATGTCTCAATCTTGCTCTACTTTTGCTATAAAATGTTCCTGGCAGATTGTTTACATGTTAATCAATTTTGCCATGGTTGTTGTAGTTGATCCATGCATGCTATGAACTTGCTCTTGCCATCGTTAGCTTCATGAACATGTCTTCGTGTTGATGCTATGCTTGTTTTGTCATGCAATTCCTTGTGGTGAGTGAATCGAGCTCGCAAAGATGCCTTCATAACTCTATTTATGCCATGCTCACTTTTCTGCTAAGTCTGAATCTGTTAATGAAACTTGCTACGTTTACATCAGTGCCATCATATTTTTTGTGCCTTTTTGGCTCATGGTCATTAAGGGACTTTTGATCTATGCATATATGAGATTCATGGCATGCCTTTGTTTGCTATGATCTGTTCCTGTAGCATGTTGTTTGCTTGCTCTAAACCTGGCTTCCTGATGTTAATTTCTGGCATGTTAGTATTTTCACTAAGTCTGTGAAGCTAATATCTTTTGCACTTTTGCCATGCTTGTTTGAACCTACTCTTGTGTGATTTAGCCATAGCTCAGTGTTCATGTTTTGTCAAGCATCTTGATTAGTTCACTGCCATGTGCTTTGTTGTTATGTTGGAGTGTAGTAGCTTAGTTTCCTGTTGCACTCTAGATGGCATCATGCTGTTAATCGCAGAATTGTGCCTTTCTTGTTTTGCTTGCCATTTGTAAACCGTGCATCCGATTCCGGTGATCTTTATATAGATTTCGACCGAAATCATCTCATCTTTCCAGAGCCACACTTGGTTTGCCAAGTTGATGCCTGGTTCAATCTTTCCCTTCCGAAGCACGCATATGCATTGCATATCACATCTCGCATATCATGCCATGTTTTACATCATGTTGCTTGCGCATTGCACCGTGATTGATTGTTGGTTCCTTTGCTTGTGTTCTTGCCTTGGGTAGAGCTGGGAGACGAGTACGTGATCGAGGAACCTGTTGAGTACGCTAACGAGGATCAAGCTTTCGACAACTCTGAGAACTTTGCAGGCAAGATGACCATACCCTCGAAATCACTTCTATCTTTGCTTGCTAGTTGCTCGCTCTATTGCTATGCTGCGATACCTACCACTTGCTATATCATGCCTCCCATATTGCCATGTCAAGCATCTAACCCACCTTTCCAAGCAAACCGTTGTTTGGCTATGTTACCGCTTTGCTCAGCCCCTCTTATAGTGTTGCTAGTTGCAGGTAAAGATGAAGTTTGTTCCATGTTTGGGACATGGATATTGTTGGGATATCATTATTATATCTTGTTACTTTAATGCATCTATATACTTGGTAAAGGGTGGAAGGCAAGGCCTTATGCCTGGTGTTTTGTTCCACTCTTGACGCCCTAGTTTCCTTCATACCGGTGTTATGTTCCTTGATTTTGCGTTCCTTACACGGTTGGGTGATAATGGGAACCCCTTGACAGTTCGCCTTGAATAAAACTCGTCCAGCAAGGCCCAACCTTGGTTTTACCATTTGCCACCTAAGCCTTTTCCCTTGGGTTCCGCAGACTCAAGGGTCATCTTTATTTTAAACCCCCAAGCCAGTGCTCCTCTGAGTGTTGGTCCAAACTAGAGCACCGTGCGGGACCGTCCCTTGGCAACTTGGGTTATGTTGGTTCTTGTACGCTTAGCTTATCCGGTGTGCCCTGAGAACAAGATATGTGCAGCTCCTATCAGGATTTGTTGGCACAGCGGGTGGTCTTGCTGGTCTTGTTTTACCATTGTCGAAATGTCTTGTAACCGGGATTCCGAGTCTGATCGGGTCTTCCTAGGAGAAGGAATATCCTTCGTTGACCGTGAGAGCTTGTGATGGGCTAAGTTGGGACACCCCTGCAGGGCTTTGAACTCTCAAAAGCCGTGCCCGCGGTTATGGGCAGATGGGAATTTGTTAATATCCGGTTGTAGAAACTTTACACTTAACTTAATTAAAATGAATCAACCGCGTGTGTAGCCGTGATTGTCTCTTTTCGGCGGATTCCGGGAAAAGAACACGGTCTCGTGTTATGCTTGAACGTAAGTAGCTTCAGGATCACTTCTTGGTCACTATTAGCTTCTCGACCGTGCTTTACTTCTCGTCTCGCTCTCTTTTGCGTAAGTTAGCCACCATATATGCTAGTGTTTGCTGCAGCTCCACCTCACTACCCTTTCCTACCTTTAAGCTTAAATAGACTTGATCACGAGGGTGTGAGATTGCTGAGTCCCCATGACTCACAAATACTTCCAAACAGATGCAGGTGTCGATGATGCCAGTGCAGGGGATGCTACCGAGCTCAAGTGGGAGTTCGACGAGGATTCGGGCCGTTACTATGTTTCTTTTCCGGATGAGCAATAGAGGAGCCCATTTGGGGCGATCGGGGTCTAGCATTTGGGGTTGTCTTTCTATATTTTCGTTCCATAGTCGAACCTTGATTATATTCTGGATGGTGTATGCTATTTTTATGTATTGTGTGAAGTGGCGATTGTAAGCCGACTATTTATCCCTTTCTTATTCAGTACATGGGATGTAAAGATTACCCCTCTTGCGACATGTCTACCATGCGGTTATGCCTCTAAGCTGTGCCCCGACACGTGGGAGATATAGCCGCATCATGGGTGTTACAAGTTGGTAATCAGAGCCTTCCCCGACTTAGGAGCCCCCTGCTTGATTGAATCGCTAACGTTGTTGAGTCTAGTAAAAAATGTTTTGAGTCTTAGGATTATATATATATCGGAGAGTAGGATTCTTTTTACTCCTCAGTCCCTTCGTCGCTCTGGTGAGGCCTCCTGACGTAGAATTTTGACTCTTCTCTCCTCAAATTTCACGAAATTTTTTTTAGGATCACACGGGTATCTTGGAATCGTTCCGATGGTTTTGTGACGAGAACATTGTTCTTGGTGTGTGACGCCCCCGATTCAATCGTACACTAATCATGCATGCAAATGTGTACGATCAAGATCAGGGACTCACGGGAAGATATCACAACACAACTCTACAAATAAAATAAGTCATACAAGCATCATAATACAAGCCAGGGGCCTCGAGGGCTCGAATACAAATGCTCGATCATAGACGAGTCAACGGAAGCAACAATATCTGAGTACAGACATAAGTTAAACAAGTTGCCTTAAGAAGGCTAGCACAAACTGGGATACAGATCGAAAGAGGCGCAGGCCTCCTGCCTGGGATCCTCCTAACTACTCCTGGTCGTCGTCAGCGGGCAGCACGTAGTAGTAGGCACCTCCGGTGTAGTAGGGGTCGTCGTCGACGGTGGCGTCTGGCTCCTGGACTCCAGCATCTGGTTGCGACAACCAGAAAGAAGGAAAGGGGAAAAAAGGGGGAGAAAGCAACCGTGAGTACTCATCCAAAGTACTCGCAAGCAAGGAACTACACTACATATGCATGGGTATATGTGTAAGGAGGCCATATCAGTGGACTGAACTGCAGAATGCCAGAATAAGAGGGGGATAGCTAATCCTGTCGAAGACTACGCTTCTGGCAGCCTCCGTCTTGCAGCATGTAGAAGAGAGTAGATTGAAGTCCTCCAAGTAGCATCTCCAAGCATCAGTAGCATCTCCAAGGCCAGCATCGCATAGCATAATCCTACCCGGCGATCCTCTCCTCGTCGCCCTGCGGAAAAGCGATCACCGGGTTGTCTGTGGAACTTGGAAGGGTGTGTTTTATTAAGTATCCGGTTCTAGTTGTCATAAGGTCAAGGTACAACTCCAAGTCGTCCTGTTACCGAAGATCACGGCTATTCGAATAGATTAACTTCCCTGCAGGGGTGCACCACATAGCCCAACACGCTCGATCCCATTTGGCCGGACACACTTTCCTGGGTCATGCCCGGCCTCGGAAGATCAACACGTCGCAGCCCCACCTAGGCAAAACAGAGAGGCCAGCACGCCGGTCTAAACCTAAGCGCACAGGGGTCTGGGCCCATCGCCCATAGCACACCTGCACGTTGCGAGGGCGGCCGGAAGCAGACTAGCCCTAGTAGGCGTTCCAGTCCAATCCGGCGCGCGCCGCTCCGTCGCTGACGTCTGAAGTGCTTCGGCTGATACCACGACGTCGGGATACCCATAACTACTCCCACGTAGATGGTTAGTGCGTATAGGCTCGTAGCCAGACTCAGATCAAATACCAAGATCTCGTTAAGCGTGTTAAGTATCCGCGAACGCCGAACAGGGCCAGGCCCACCTGTCTCCTAGGTGGTCTCAACCTGCCCTGTCGCTCCGCCACAAAGTAACAGTCGAGGGCCGTCGGGAACCCAGGCCCACCTCTACCGGATGGAGCCACCTGTCCTTTCAGCCCCCTCGTCAGAATCACTTGCGGGTACTCAATGAGCTGACCCGACTTTAGTCACCATCTGTATAGTATGTATGTATGTATAGTATATACCCGTGATCACCTCCCAGGTGATCACGGCCCGATAGTATAGCAAGGCAGACTGACAAGAATGTAGGGCCAATGATGATAAACTAGCATCCTATACTAAGCATTTAGGATTGCAGGGAAGGTATCAACAGGTGTAGCATCAATGTCAGGCTATGCATCAGAATAGGTACAACAGAAAGCAGTAACATGCTACACTACTCTAATGCAAGCAGTATAGAGAAGAATAGGCGATATCTGGTGATCAAGGGGGGGGCTTGCCTGGTTGCTCAGACAAGGAGGGGTCGTCGGTGACGTAGTCGTACTCGGTGGCATCAGCGTCGGTCTCGTAGTCTACCGGAGAGAAGAGGGGGGAGAAACAGTAAATACATAGCAAGCAAGTGCATAACAGGATAACAGGCAGAGCTAGACGTGTTCTACGCGGTAGGAGGTGATACCGGTGAAGGGGGGAAGCATCCGGGAAAGTACCCCCAGTGTTTCGTGTTTTCGGACAGATGAACCGGAGGTGAAATGTTGCAGGTTCTCTATGCTAGGGACGCGTGGCGGACGAATGGGCTGCGTATCCGGATTCGTCTCGTCGTTCTGAGCAACTTTCATGTAGAAAGTATTTTCATCCGAGTTACGGATTAAAAGATATGATTTTCTAAAGATTTAAATCATTTTCTGATTTTATTTATTCATTTAAATCCAACCTTATCCAAAACAGTGTTTGCTGACGTCATCATAACGTCAGCATGACGTCAGCAGTCAACAGGGGCGTTGACTGGTCAAACTGACGTGTGGGTCCCAGCTGTCATTGACTGTTAACTAACCTAATAGATTAATTAACTAACTAGGTGATTAGGTTAATCTAATCAGGATCAATTAAGTTAATTATTTCTTTAATTAATTAACTAATTAATATTTTAATTATTTTAATTATTTATTTATTTATTTTATTAAATCTTTTTTTTAATTTTTGTTCTAGGGCCTGGGCCCCTCATGTCATAGGCACAGGGGCCATAGTGGATCCGGGCAGTGGTTAACGGGGCGGGCGCTGGTTGCGGGCGCTCGTGCCCGAGGGAGCGCGGCGGTGCAAGGCCACCGGGGCACGGCGGCAGATCAAGGCCGCGGCGCAGCAACGGTTGAGGCGGGACGGCGCGGTAGTAGCGGCCAGGGGGAGCGGCGGGCACCCGCGGCAAGCTGCGCGGGGCCGACGAGCTAGGCGAGCAGCGGGGGACGAGGCCGCGTCGGGGGCTCGCGCGCGAGTTGCCGACGGCGCCGGCGAGCGTGTGCGAGGGGGGGGGGACGCCGGGTGGCCGCGGTGAGCGCGGCCGGTGCGGGCGCATGCGGGGAAGAGAGGAGGAGGGGGCCTCACAGAGGGTGTGTAGGGACCGTGGCAGCGTGGGTCGAGGGGGGAACGGGGACGACGTCGACGAAGCCGAGGCGGAGGAGCTCCGGGAGGAGGACGAGGACGCGAGGTGGTGACTCCGGCGAGGGGGCTCCTGCGGCGGGGTCGCGGCGAGGCGGCACCGGGCGGCGTCGGTGAAGGGGGGGGGGTCGGGGCCCTCTGCCCCGATCCGGACGGGGGGAAAGGGGAGAGAGGCGTGCGGGGTTGGCGATGGGGATGGGGCGGTCCAGCAACGGCGGGGCGGGGTGGTCGCGCGCGGGGCTCTCCCCTGGCGGCGCTGGAGGAGAGGGTGGAGATCGTGGGGAGTGGGGGGTGAAGTGGGGAATGGGGATCGGGTAGCTAGGGTTCGGTCGATGGGGGGTATGTGTAGGCCGAGGTGGGCCGGCCTGGCGGGGAGATGGCCCAGTTGGGCCGGTGGCTTGCTGGGCCAGAGCCCAGTGGGAGGGGGGGGTTCTCTTTTTTTTTGTTAGTTTGTTTTTCTATTTTATTTCTTTTCTTCTTTTCTGTTTTATTAAATTTCGATGTTTATGAAAAACCCAAGTTGCACCTAAAATATTTCTAATACTTAAGCCACTACCGCAATTAACTTGGCACCTAATATAAAATCATTTGAAATTGTTTATTATTTTATAATCATTTAACTAATTGTTTTGCTACTATTATATTCATTTTGAGTACTTACATATTTTATACAAGTGTGGTTTCTCCACCATAATTACCTACGCATTATTTGGCACAACCAGAACATTTTAGTTTTATTATTTGAAAACTTTTATTGTTTGCCTATTTTTGAATTTGAATTTGAATCGGTTTCGAACTAACTCGAGATTAGCAACTATAAACGAGGTGACGTGGCACCATTAGCAGAGGATCACTGTAGCTTAATTACCCGGGCGTCACAATTCTCCTCCACTACAAGAAATCTCGTCCCGAGATTTAAGAGGTAGTGAAAGGGGGGAAGGTTTGGTAACGAATCTAGCTGGTCTTCTCATTCTGGCTTGCTCTTCTCGAAGAGATCGGTCCAATACATTGATGTCTTCATTTCTCCGCTTTAGGTCATCATGATGAAGTCGGCATCCTTTCTTCGGGATCTTCATCGTATTTACGAATAGGTAACGAGGCATATTGGCAACGATAGTATGTTATAAGGGTAATGATCTGGGATTAACCCATGAATGAGCATATGAGTACCTCTCGAGTTGAACAAATAAACACATCGAGAGTAAAGTTGGAAGGTACAATAAGAAGTTTCAGGCAGCCAGGCAATCGTTCAATGCCTAGTCAGAAGGTGAAAGTGGTTTTAAAGCCACGGAATAATTATTGTGTCTGATGCCAGAATTGAGCATTAGGAAGGTGACCCGTGAATTACATACGAAGTCAAGCGTGGGGAATAACTTTGGAAACCGGGGGTGTACAGGAGAGTCAGGTTTTGATCCTGTGGAACTGTGGGTTATGGGCCCACCATGTGGGTTAAAAGTTGGAAGGGTGGAGACGTCTTGCGTGATCATGCAAGCAAGGCAAGTCAGAGGCTAGCCTGTCGATTATGTCGACAACAACGACGGTACCAAGGGCGAGGGACGAAGAGAACCATTTTCCTGCTCGTTGAAACGAGGCGGACCAATAGGCAAGGTTCCCGTCCATCGGTGGTTACCGGAATGTCATCAACAATAGTAACAAGGTCTTGCTGACCGAGTTGTACATCGAGGGGTTTGCACAAGTAGTGGATTATTACTGCTTATATCATATAGATCATAGAAAAGGTTTAAACAAACCAATGGAAGGAAAATATGATCATCAGATTGAACAGAACAATGGAAAGGAAAATATGTTTAAACACATATTTCGAGGGTATATCCTTCCCAAGGATAAGCAGAGCAAGATATCCATGACAGGATATAAAGTAGAAAACCATTTAGGTAAGGGGGGAGGAATCTCATGATATTACTCATACAACGGTGTTAGGATAATTGATAATTAAAATATAGCATCGTGCTTCAAACGTGCCTGTTGAAAATCGGAGTACCATTGACATGCTTCGAGATAGCAGTGACATGGTCTTCAGGTGAAGATCAGACTTTGGAAACACGAAGGATCCATCAAGAATAACTTGTAGAATAAGTCTTACAATTTCCTCATGGATGAATGGATAACCTTGCTGAAAAGGAATCTATAATGATAGGTCCTCCAGCCGGGGGGGGGGGGTGCTAGGCATGACATCATGTTACCGGGTCATCAAAGGATCAACATCATAACTCTTGGAAAGTTGTCCCAACCATCATATCTGACCGAGATTCAGATCCGATTGGTGTCAGGATACCTGAGACTCAGGATGTCCGAGAAGAAAAGGCGCAACACAAATCGTTGAAATGGCATTGCAAGCTTCTCGGGAAATGAACTATGGGAGCGGGTTTCTGAAGCAATAGTTCACCATTAAACCAAGGAGAGGACAAGGAGGCGTCTGGTGAACTCAACGGCAATTCACCGAGATTCCCAAAAAATGGATTTCCACCATTAAGTGAACAAGGAGATAACATTTGTCAGATCAAATGATATAAGGAAGTATGCTCGAGGAAAACATACACAATTAAACATTGGTTGAAAGGTGCGCCCGAAATATGGGTTGGGTTGCACGACCAATGTCAGAATGGTGATTCAATAATCAATAGCCTAAGAATGAACTTCGACCATTAACTTCAAAGCAATAGGGTTGCTAGAAGTTTTGGGATTACACATCACAGTCTATTTGTCGGAGTTTAGAAATAACACGGTGACCAGGAAAAGAATGGTGATGGTGATAAGTATCACTTGTATCAAGAATTCTCCAGAGGTGGTGAAATTCTCACAACATTGAGGACATAAGAGATGTTAATGTTCCAAGGTAAAGAAGAACAATGCCGGGTAGCAGTGATCTCAAAGTTTACACAAAACACGAACAAGTTGTGTTGAACGGAAGGCAATAAAGTGGTCGATGAGAACAGGAATCATCGAGGGGCAAGGATGGTATTACCCATCATGAATTCAATTGAATTCCTGGAAGAGCTCATAAGGTTGATGATGATCACGACACAATTGTCGAGAGATTTCATGCAGATGTAGTCAATCAGCGACGACATCAAGTCAAAGGAATGATGAAGCAAGAGGTTATGGGAACCACCGTTACGACACAAACTCGAACTCAAGCTTGTTGTTTAAGGTGAAAGGGTATGACGAGGACAATCGACGTAAGGTTAGTTCATCGTCGAAAATTGGTGCTCCGAAAATAAGGACCAGGTAGCCCCGTTAGAATTCGTCACGATAACGATATAGCCAAACAGGCTAGGAATGGCGTGATCGGGTACCAACTCGTACTTATAGAAGCTTACTAAAGAGTTGTTGAACCGAAGAGCGGACTCGGTTCAGTTATCGGTGTCTTTGAGTGTTCAATAACTCAAAGCCCGCGAAAAATTAGAATCAGTTGGAAAGTAGCACTTGATGAAGAACTCATAAGGAGTTATGCAGTTCCATGATAATCTCGAGATACCAGGGGGTAATACTCGACACAAGATCAAAGTAAAGGTTGGACCGGTGTACTGATCCATAGAAGACAATTGTTTTAACTTGTCCGAGAAATGAGATCAAAGAAGAACAATCATGGTCGGAACCACGATTGCAAAAGGCCAGATCCTAGATATAAGATGAACTTATACCAAAGGAATAATTAATTTAATAGAAGCTTTAATGATAAGATCTACATCGTGTCCATGGGCATGAACACAAGTTCAAGGTCGACTCCCACTTCTTCAATGTATAACCTTCCATTCACTCCTCACGTTCGATGAAGTTGCAGTGTTGAAACTTTTATCTGGCGAGGCACCAGAAGAGTATGATTCGTGAAAACTTTCGGGTTCACACGGTTTAGTGAAGGCATATGTTCTACCCATAGGGGCTCCTTGGAATCATATACCAGAATCTTTAGGAATAATTAACTCAAGTTCGAAGGCAGAGCATGATTGAGAAAGCAGAGGATACAATTTACCAAAGGCCTTATGTATCAGAGGAAAAGGCTCACAAGGTTATTGAATATGAAAGGCGTTGTCAGATAAAATCCAACAAAGGATCTGGTGATCCACAAGGGATCTGACGTGAGCATCAGTTCTCATCTAGAGGAAGAAGGATGCAAGGAGATCAAAATATAGAAACAACTGACTAACTCAATTGTCAAATGCAAATGAATTACGATTCCCAAATCAAGGGTCAGAAGCAAAGCTCTGATTAGGGATGGATAAGTTGAATAGCCTTAGGGTACAATCAACGACACTTGGGTTGGTCGAGAACCAATTCCAGTTAAAAGAATGGCAGCTCAGCCGGAAAGGTAATTTATAAGGATCAATGATGATTGCGGGTATTCGCAAACATATTGAGTCAACAGACTCAAAATGGACAAGGAATGTCAATATGACTACGAGACTTATGAGATTAACCATAATGCAAGCAAGCAAGAATTTCAAGAGCCAAAGGCTCCAGAGGATTCTCGGAAGATCGAATAGTATTTTGAAGAATTTTGTGTAACACATGAACAACAGGGGATGAGCGGATACTCGACAAGTGCAAGAATTATCCATAGGGGTATTCAGGTGACAAGGAATTGCAAGACAGTAGGCACAAGATATTCTCGGATCAATAGAGAGAATTTCGGGGTATCTTGTAATAACAAGATCAACTGGGAATAAAAGTAAGAACGTCAAGTGTATGTATTTATCCATAGGGATATTTCGATGGTAGGGAATTGCAAAAGCAACGGACACAAAGTCTCAAAAGAGTTTCGGCGAGTAACTTCGAAATCTTCTGGTGCAGTCGGCGATCACCTGGACTGAAGGGGCTCTCCGGGAGAAAGTATTTTCGAGAACCTAAAGTCAGATTTTAGTAGAAATCGGTTAACCCGAGTAGAAGAGAGTTCAGAGTCCCAGAGTAAAGGTCGAGGAGTAAAAGACCCTACTACCACCCAATGGCGACGTGGGCCCATGGGCCGCACAGCCATGTTAGTAAAAGTTTTGTAAAGTCTAGACTCGACTTCGGCCAAGGAGTTGGAAGGGGGATTCCTACAGGCAGTCGGCTCTGATACCAACTTGTGACGCCCCCGATTCAATCGTACACTAATCATGCACGCAAATGTGTACGATCAAGATCAGGGACTCACGGGAAGATATCACAACACAACTCTACAAATAAAATAAGTCATACAAGCATCATAATACAAGCCAGGGGCCTCGAGGGCTCGAATACAAATGCTCGATCATAGACGAGTCAACGGAAGCAACAATATCTGAGTACAGACATAAGTTAAACAAGTTGCCTTAAGAAGGCTAGCACAAACTGGGATACAGATCGAAAGAGGCGCAGGCCTCCTGCCTGGGATCCTCCTAACTACTCCTGGTCGTCGTCAGCGGGCAGCACGTAGTAGTAGGCACCTCCGGTGTAGTAGGGGTCGTCGTCGACGGTGGCGTCTGGCTCCTGGACTCCAGCATCTGGTTGCGACAACCAGAAAGAAAGGAAAGGGGAAAAAAGGGGGAGAAAGCAACCGTGAGTACTCATCCAAAGTACTCGCAAGCAAGGAACTACACTACATATGCATGGGTATATGTGTAAGGAGGCCATATCAGTGGACTGAACTGCAGAATGCCAGAATAAGAGGGGGATAGCTAATCCTGTCGAAGACTACGCTTCTGGCAGCCTCCGTCTTGCAGCATGTAGAAGAGAGTAGATTGAAGTCCTCCAAGTAGCATCTCCAAGCAGCATCTCCAAGCAGCATCGGCATAGCATAATCCTACCCGGCGATCCTCTCCTCGTCGCCCTGCGGAAAAGCGATCACCGGGTTGTCTGTGGAACTTGTAAGGGTGTGTTTTATTAAGTATCCGGTTCTAGTTGTCATAAGGTCAAGGTACAACTCCAAGTCGTCCTGTTACCGAAGATCACGGCTATTCGAATAGATTAAACTTCCCTGCAGGGGTGCACCACATAGCCCAACACGCTCGATCCCATTTGGCCGGACACACTTTCCTGGGTCATGCCCGGCCTCGGAAGATCAACACGTCGCAGCCCCACCTAGGCAAAACAGAGAGGCCAGCACGCCGGTCTAAACCTAAGCGCGCAGGGGTCTGGGCCCATCGCCCTGAGCACACCTGCACGTTGCGTGGGCGGCCGGAAGCAGACCTAGCCTAGTGGCGTTCCAGTCCAATCCGGCGCGCGCCGCTCCGTCGCTGACGTCTGAAGTGCTTCGGCTGATACCACGACGTCGGGATACCCATAACTACTCCCACGTAGATGGTTAGTGCGTATCGGCTCGTAGCCAGACTCAGATCAAATACCAAGATCTCGTTAAGCATGTTAAGTGTCCGCGAACGCCGAACAGGGCCAGGCCCACCTCTCTCCTAGGCGGTCTCAACCTGCCCTGTCGCTCCGCCACAAAGATCCACACAGAGGGCCGTCGGGACAAAGGTCCTTTCAGCCCCCAATCCGTGAATCACTCGCGGGTACTCTTCGAGCTGACCCGACTTTAGTCACCATCTGTATAGTATGTATGTATGTATAGTATATACCCGTGATCACCTCCCAGGTGATCACGGCCCGATAGTATAGCAAGGCAGACTGACAAGAATGTAGGGCCAATGATGATAAACTAGCATCCTATACTAAGCATTTAGGATTGCAGGGAAGGTATCAACAGGTGTAGCATCAATGTCAGGCTATGCATCAGAATAGGTACAACAGAAAGCAGTAACATGCTACACTACTCTAATGCAAGCAGTATAGAGAAGAATAGGCGATATCTGGTGATCAAGGGGGGGGGCTTGCCTGGTTGCTCAGACAAGGAGGGGTCGTCGTGACGTAGTCGTACTCGGTGCATCAGCGTCGGTCTCGTAGTCTACCGGAGAGAAGAGGGGGGAGAAACAGTAAATACATAGCAAGCAAGTGCATAACAGGATAACAGGCAGAGCTAGACGTGTTCTACGCGGTAGGAGGTGATACCGGTGAAGGGGGGAAGCATCCGGGAAAGTACCCCCAGTGTTTCATGTTTTCGGACAGATGAACCGGAGGTGAAATGTTGCAGGTTCTCTATGCTAGGGACGCGTGGCGGACGAATGGGCTGCGTATCGGATTCGTCTCGTTGTTCTGAGCAACTTTCATGTAGAAAGTATTTTCATCCGAGTTACGGATTAAAAGATATGATTTTCTAAAGATTTAAATCATTTTCTGATTTTATTTATTCATTTAAATCCAACCTTATCCAAAACAGTGTTTGCTGACGTCATCATGACGTCAGCATGACGTCAGCAGTCAACAGGGGCGTTGACTGGTCAAACTGACGTGTGGGTCCCAGCTGTCATTGACTGTTAACTAACCTAATAGATTAATTAACTAACTAGGTGATTAGGTTAATCTAATCAGGATCAATTAAGTTAATTATTTCTTTAATTAATTAACTAATTAATATTTTAATTATTTTAATTATTTATTTATTTATTTTATTAAATCTTTTTTTTAATTTTCGTTCTAGGGCCTGGGCCCCTCATGTCATAGGCACAGGGGCCATAGTGGATCCGGGCAGTGGTTAACGGGGCGGGCGCTGGTTGCGGGCGCTCGTGCCCGAGGGAGCGCGGCGGTGCAAGGCCACCGGGGCACGGCGGCAGATCAAGGCCGCGGCGCAGCAACGGTTGAGGCGGGACGGCGCGGTAGTAGCGGCCAGGGGGAGCGGCGGGCACCCGCGGCAAGCTGCGCGGGGCCGACGAGCTAGGCGAGCAGCGGGGGACGAGGCCGCGTCGGGGGCTCGCGCGCGAGTTGCCGACGGCGCCGGCGAGCGTGTGCGAGGGGGGGGGACGCCGGGTGGCCGCGGTGAGCGCGGCCGGTGCGGGCGCATGCGGGGAAGAGAGGAGGAGGGGGCCTGACAGAGGGTGTGTAGGGACCGTGGCAGCGTGGGTCGAGGGGGGAATGGGGACGACGTCGACGAAGCCGAGGCGGAGGAGCTCCGGGAGGAGGACGAGGACGCGAGGTGGTGACTCCGGCGAGGGGGCTCCTGCGGCGGGGTCGCGGCGAGGCGGCACCGGGCGGCGTCGGTGAAGGGGGGGGGGGTCGGGGCCCTCTGCCCCGATCCGGACGGGGGGGGAAAGGGGAGAGAGGCGTGCGGGGTTGGCGATGGGGATGGGGCGGTCCAGCAACGGCGGGGCGGGGTGGTCGCGCGCGGGGCTCTCCCCTGGCGGCGCTGGAGGAGAGGGTGGAGATCGTGGGGAGTGGGGGGTGAAGTGGGGAATGGGGATCGGGTAGCTAGGGTTCGGTCGATGGGGGGTATGTGTAGGCCGAGGTGGGCCGGCCTGGCGGGGAGATGGCCCAGTTGGGCCGGTGGCTTGCTGGGCCAGAGCCCAGTGGGAGGGGGGGTTCTCCTTTTTTTTTGTTAGTTTGTTTTTCTATTTTATTTCTTTTCTTCTTTTCTGTTTTATTAAATTTCGATGTTTATGAAAAACCCAAGTTGCACCTAAAATATTTCTAATACTTAAGCCACTACCGCAATTAACTTGGCACCTAATATAAAATCATTTGAAATTGTTTATTATTTTATAATCATTTAACTAATTGTTTTGCTACTATTATATTCATTTTGAGTACTTACATATTTTATACAAGTGTGGTTTCTCCACCATAATTACCTACGCATTATTTGGCACAACCAGAACATTTTAGTTTTATTATTTGAAAACTTTTATTGTTTGCCTATTTTTGAATTTGAATTTGAATCGGTTTCGAACTAACTCGAGATTAGCAACTATAAACGAGGTGACGTGGCACCATTAGCAGAGGATCACTGTAGCTTAATTACCCGGGCGTCTCATGGTGCCTCCTGACATTTAGGGGTTGTGGCAGTGTCCCTGGGAGTTGAGCTCCGAGGTGTTGTCATCACAATTTTATTGTTGCAGTTCTGGAATCCCTGAGTTCGCCGACATTGAAAATCTCTTTTATGCAGTTGTTGGTGAGATAACCTAGACGCCACCCAGTACTGGGGCGGGAGTTCGGGAGTATTTCCATAACTTCTATAACGGATGCTTTTCGAAGGTTGAGGTAAATGATTTCCGAAGGTTTCTTGGTTATGTGTTGAAGGATGGATACAACTGGATGTAGGATTTGCTAGTTTTGGGTGAGATATTATGCTTCCCCTGTATCCCCAACACCTGATTGCATAACCAGAAAGTTTTGGGAGTTTCATAGGTGGGAATTCAAGTAGCTCTAGTATTTCTTCCTGCAGATACTTGGTTTGTGATTGATTAATCATTACCAATTATTTGTTCATATCCGTACCTTGTTGATTTATTCATCTACCTTTATCTAAGTGGCTTCTCAACTTAATGGAAGTGTGATGATTTACTTTGGAATTGATTTGTTCATTCTTGTTCGAATGTTAAGGCTATATGTTGCAATTTCGATCCATTGATTCAGCTTGAATATATGTCTTTCAATATGCTAACAGATGTCAACCTCTTCGGGATGGCTCCTCCAACGCGTCAGAATCCGGACCGCAATGATGGGGATCAGTCAAAACCTCCGCCACCACCTCCACCTCCGGAGGCATGGCAAGATGTCATGGCAGCCACCAACGCCAACACTCAGATGCTTTTACAACTCTTGCAAGGGCGCAACCAAGAGCAAGGCAACCAAGGAAGTCAAGGCCAAGGAAACAATCAGCCTCAGTTTGCTACTCTCAATCAGTTCCTCGCAAACCAGCCGAAGTCCTTCAGTAACTACGTCGAGGCCACAGACACCGACGACTGGCTCGTGGATATCTGAAAGCATTTTGAGTGTAGCAATGTCAGGCATGAGGACTTTGTCAAGTTTGCTTCGTTTCAACTCAAAGACCAAGCTGTTGAGTGGTATCAACAATACAAAGATTCCGGAGGAGGTCGTGTGATTACCTGGGATGATTTCTGCTGAGACTTCAAAGCTCACCACATTCCACAAAGTGTTGCTGAGAGTAAGCGCGAGGAGTTCCGCAATCTCAAGCAAGGCAGCATGTTTGTTTACCAATACAATATCCTGTTTCAGAGGCTCGCTCGCTTCGCTAAACAAGACGTCCCTGATGAAAAGAGCATGATTTATCAATTCAAAGGTGGCCTCAGAGAAGATCTGCAATTAGCTCTCGTGTTTTTTGAGCCGACCAAGTATGATGAATTCTACAACATGGCACTAAAGCAAGAAGCTGATCAGCTCAAGTGTGATGCCTCTAAGAAGAGAGTCAGGGATGCAATTCAATCTTCTTCTTCATCTCAAGTGGCAGCTAAGCAACATAAGTTTTGGTTGCCTCCTCCTCCTCCGTTCCGTCGGCCCTACCAACAGAAGAGTAAAGGTGGCAATGGATATTCCCACCCACCCAACCCAGGCTATCAGAACAAAGCTCAGTCTAATAGTCCAAGGTCAAGTGCTCCTTATCACCGTCCGCTCTCAGAAGTTACTTGCAACAAGTGTCATTAGAAAAGGCACTATGCAAACAAATGCTTCAACCAAAGGCGCCTTCCGCCTCCTCCTCCTATGAGGTCTGCCAGCAATGGAGTGGACAAGCATAATCCAAGTTTGCAAAGGTCAACATGATGAACGCAGCTCAGGCAAAGGATTCTTCAGAAGTGATCATGGGTAACTTTCCAGTTAACTCTATTCCTGCAAAAGTTCTTTTTGACACTGGTGCATCGCATTGTTTCATGTCAAGATCATTTGTTTCAAAGCATGACTTCATTTCAGAAATGTTGGGTAAACCCATGGGAGTGGTTTCTCCGGCCAAGTCTATGAGGGCTACCACGATGATCCCTGATGTTTCCATCAAGATGGGTGACTATAAGTTTCTGTCTTCTCCAATGGTTCTTGGTGACTCGGATATTGATCTAATTCTCGGCATGGACTGGCTTTCTAAGCACAAGGCTCAGCTTGATTGTGCTGCCAGGCAGATTCATTTGACACACTCTTTTGAGGATGTGATCATCTATGCCGCTCGTGATGATACCATTCGACTGTTTTCTGTCAATGGGAAGGGAGAGTTGAATGCCATCTCTCAAATTCTAGTCATTTGTGAATATCAAGACATTCCAGAAGAGCTTCCAGGAATGCCTCCTCACCGGCCAGTTGAATTCGTCATCGATCTTCAGCCTGGCACGGAACCTGTTTGCAAACGTCCTTACAAGCTTGGACCAGAAGAGTTGAAGGAGTTGAAGAAACAACTCGATGAACAAGAGCGTATGGGTCTGATCAGACCGAGTTCTTCTCCATGGGGTTGTGGTGTTATTTGTTTCAAGAAGAAGGATGGCACGAACCGACTTTCTGTCGACTACCGCCCATTGAACAAGAAGACTATAAAGAACAAGTACCCACTTCCCAACATCAATGAGCTTTTCGAGCAACTTAAGGGTGCTCAAGTATTCTCCAAGCTTGACCTCCACATGGGTTATCATTATATTCGCATTCGTGAACAAGATATCCCCAAGACAGTATTCGGAACAAGCTGTGGTTCTTATGAATATACTATCATGTCTTTTGGCCTTGTCAATGCTCCTCCAACATTCTCTCGTATGATGAACTTCATCTTCAACCCTTACACAAATGATTTTGTCCTCATGTATCTCGATGATATTTTGGTCTTTTCCAAGAATAAGGAGGATCATGCCAAGCATTTGAGATTGGTACTCGACAAACTCAGAGAGCATCAGTTCTATGCCAAGTTTTCAAAGTGTGAGTTCTGGCTTGATGAGGTTCTCTACCTTGGCCATATCATCTCCGCCAAGGGCATCGTTGTTAATTCTGAGAAGGTGTCTGCAATTGTGAATTGGGGACCACCTCAGAATGTAAAGCAGCTCCACAACTTTCTTGGGCTTGCAAGCTATTGTCGAAGATTCGTTGAGAATTTCTCTAAGATTGCAAAGCCTCTTTCCAACATCCTCCAGAAGCATGTCAAGTATGTCTGGACGCCTGAATGTTGCATTGCTTTCAACACCCTCAAAGAGAAGCTAGTCACAGCTCCTGTTTTGACTCCTCCTGATGAATCCAAACCATTCGAAGTTTTCTGTGATGCTTCCCTGCAAGGTCTCGGTGTTGTGTTAATGCAAGAGAAGAAAGTTGTGGCTTATACCTCTCGCCAGTTGAAGCTCAACGAAAAGAACTACCCCACTCACGACCTCGAGTTGGCGGCAGTTGTCCATGCTCTATTAACATGGAGACATCTCTTATTGGGAAGGAAAGTGCACATCTTCACTGATCGTAAGAGCCTCAAGTACATCTTCACTCAACCCAACCTCAACCTCAGGCAGACTCATTGGGTCGAAATGATTCAAGAATACAACCCGAGTATTGAATATACTCCAGGCAAGGCCAATGTCATTGCAGATGCTTTGAGCAGGAAGGCTTACTGCAACAGCTTAATTCTCAAGCCCTTCCAACCGGACCTTTGTGAAGCTTTTCGCAAACTGAATCTCCAAGTTGTTCCTCAAGGCTTTCTTGCCAACCTCCAAGTCTCTCCTACTTTGGAAGATCAAATTCGTGAGGCACAACTTCTTGATGCCATGGTGAAGAAGGTGAAAAATGGGATTGCCAAGAGCCAACCCAAATGCAAGTGCTATCGCCTTGATGACAAAGATACTCTATTCTTCGAGGATCGAATTGTGGTTCCTAAAGGTGATCTACGAAAAGTCATTATGAATGAGGCGCACAATTCCCTTCTATCCATTCATCCTGGAAGTACAAAGATGTACCATGACCTCAAGAAGTCGTATTGGTGGGCTCGAATGAAGCGTAAAATTACTCAATTCGTGAATGAATGTGATGTCTGCAGAAGAGTGAAAGTAGAACACCAACGACTAGATGGTCTCCTCCAACCTCTTGCCATTCCAGAATGGAAGTTTGACCATATTGAGATGGACTTCGTGACTGGATTTCCCAAGTCCAAACATGGAAATGATGCTATCTTTGTTGTCATCGACAAGCTTACAAAAGTGGCTCATTTTCTTCCTATCAAAGAATCTATCACAGCAGCTCAGCTGGCAGAGCTATACACCTCTAGGATAGTCTCTTTACACAGCATTCCGCAATTGATATCTTCAGATCGTGGAAGCATCTTCACTTCTAAGTTCTGGGACTCCTGTCAGAAGGCCATGGGCACCAACATTCACTTCAGCATAGCCTTCCATCCTCAAACTAGTGGCCAAGTCAAGCGAGTCAATCAAATCCTTGAAGATATGCTCAAGGCTTGTGTCATTTCCTTCGGTATGAAGTGGCATCTAAGTTATGAGATTCCCTTCGTGGTTGGGTTTTTTCTTTGTTTTGCATTTTGTCCATGTCATGCATTCCATATCATGTCATCATGTGCATCTCATTTGCATACGTGTTCGTCTCATGCATCCGAGCATTTTCCCCGTTGTCCGTTTTGCAATCCGACACTGCTACGTGCACCGACGTCCCCCTTTTGTCTCTTTTCGTGTGCGGGTGTTAGACATTCTTGGAATGGACCGAGATTTGCCAAGCGGCCTTGTTACACCACCGGTA
This sequence comes from Triticum aestivum, assembly GCF_018294505.1. Classification (NCBI taxonomy): domain Eukaryota; kingdom Viridiplantae; phylum Streptophyta; class Magnoliopsida; order Poales; family Poaceae; genus Triticum; species Triticum aestivum. Next base: position 584,890,435 of record NC_057812.1, read on the forward strand.
GACCGCTTGTCAAATTTCATGCCATTTGGAGTCCGTTTGATACTCCAACGGTTAACCGGGTAACCGTGAAGACCTCGTGTGTGTTGAAGCCCAACACCCCTCCAAAACGGCCCAATAAACCTTCCAAACCTCTTCCATGTCCTCCGTCGTCGGATCACGATTGCGTGGCCAAAAACTACACTCCCTTTGGACACTCCTACCCCCTCCTAGCTATAAATATGTGCACCCCTCCTCAAATTCGGGTCTGAAACCCTAGCTCTCCCCCTCCTCGCGTCGTCGGATGTTTCTCCCCACCGGACGGACGTGTCCGCAACCTCCATCGCCGCCATGTGTCGGATTCTGATTCCTCGGGGCAACCGCGCCCACATCGCCGCGCCAACCGCGCGCCGGCCCGTCGGGCCCAGGCGGGGCCCTCCCCGGCCCGCGCGCCGCCCGCTCGCGCTGCCTCCCGGTCGCCTCCCCGCGCCGCCTTCCCATGCGCCTCGCCGCCTCCCCCTGCCAGACGACGGCACCACCCGTGCTGCCTTCCCGCACGCCGCCGAAGCTCGCCGTCCTCCTCGCCAGCGCCTGGATCCGGCCTCCGGCGAGCCCCCGCGTCTCTCCGTCTTCTCCCTCATCAACTCCGTCCACCTCCTCCCCAAGATCCGGCGAACCTCGACTTCCGTGCCAACGAACCCTAGATCTGATTCGGGAGGTTGACCTTGTTTTTTTCACTAAGTCCTTCTCTCTGCTATGTTTTATGCCTCTGTTCATCATGCCATAGCTTCATGTGTCCTGCTCCGTTTTGTGCGTGTAATATATCAAAATGTTCATCATGATGTGTTCTTCATTTCATTCCATTGTGACATGCTTTTTGAGTCCATATTGATGCCCAAATAACTGATGCAAGAGTGCTATAAAATGTTATCTCATGTTACTTATCAGTTTAGGGTGATTTGTCATTTTTGCCACATTTGTTGTGTGCTGCATATGGGCATGAGCTCTACATATGTTTTGATCTATGGCATGCTATCTTCACTGGGGTGCTTGCCATGTATTTTTGTGATCTTTGTGGTGACTAGCACAAGCATGCAAAGTAGCCTTCGTGTTATTGCTGATTTCAGGGACTTAGGATTTTACTAAGTCATTTCCCTGCTGTTATTTTTATGCCATGTAAACATGATGCAACAGTGAGATCCATGCTTGTTTTGAGTTGCTTCCGTAAGTATTATTTGTACATATGGTTATGCTCTATCCATCCACGGCCATGTTTGCAATTATAGAGTGCTCTAGCATGTCTCAATCTTGCTCTACTTTTGCTATAAAATGTTCTTGGCAGATTGTTTACATGTTAATCAATTTTGCCATGGTTGTTGTAGTTGATCCATGCATGCTATGAACTTGCTCTTGCCATGATTAGCTTCATGAACATGTCTTCTTGTTGATGCTATGCTTGTTTTGTCTGGTGAGTGAATCGAACTCGCAAAGATGCCTTCATAACTCTGTTTATGCCATGCTCAGTTTTCTGCTAAGTCTGAATCTGTTAACGGAACTTGCTATGTTTACATGGGTACCATCATATTTTCTCTACCTTTTTGGCTCATCATCAGTAACGGACTTTTGATCTAAGCGTATATTTGATTCATGCCATGCCTTTATTTGCTATGATTTGTTCCTATAGCATGTTGTTTGCTTGCTCTAAACTTGGCTTCCTGATGTTAATTTCTGGCATGTTAGTATTTTCAGTAAGTCTGTGAAACTGATATATTTTGCACTTTTGTCATGCTTGTTTGAACCTGCTCTTGTGTGATTTAGCTATAGCTCAGTGTTCATGTTTTGTCAAGCATCTTGAGTAGTTCACTTCCATGTGCTTTGTTTTTATGTTAGAGTGTAGTAGCTTAGTTTCTTGTGGCACTCTAGATGGCATCATGTTGTTAATCGTAGAATTGTGCCTTCCTTGTTTTGCTTTCCATTTGCAAACCGTGAATCCGATTCCGGTGATCTTTATATCGATTTTGACCGAAATCATCTCATCTTTCCAGTGGCACATTTGGTTTGCCAAGTTGATTTGTGGTTCAATCTTTCCCTTCCGAAGCACGCATATGCATTACATATCACATCTCGCATATCATGCCATGTTTTGCATCATGTTGCTTGCGCATTGCACCGTGATTGATTGTTGGTTCATTTTCTTGTGTTCTTGCCTTGGGTAGAGCCGGGAGACGAGTACGTGATCGAGGAACCTATTGAGTATGCTAACGAGGATCAAGCTTTCGATAACTCTGAGAACTTTGCAGGCAAGATGACCATACCCTCAAAATCACTTCTATCTTTGCTTGCTAGTTGCTCGCTCTATTGTTATGTTACGATACCTACCACTTGCTATATCATGTATCCCATATTGCCATGTCAAGCCTCTAACCCACATTTCCTAGCAAACCGTTGTTTGGCTATGTTAACGCTTTGCTCAGCCCCTCTTATGGCGTTGCTAGTTGCAGGTGAAGATGAAGTTTCTTCCATGTTTGGGACATGGATATTGTTTGGATATCATTATTATATCTTGTTACTTTAATGCATCTATATACTTGGTAAAGGGTGGAAGGATCGGCCTTATGTCTGGTGTTTTGTTCCACTCTTGCCGCCCTAGTTTCCGTCATACCGGTGTTATGTTCCTTGATTTTGCATTCCTTACACGGTTGGGTGATAATGGGAACCCCTTGACAGTTCGCCTTGAATAAAACTCCTCCAGCAAGGCCCAACCTTGGTTTTACCATTTGCCACCTAAGCCTTTTCCCTTGGGTTCCGCGGACTCAAGGGTCATCTTTATTTTAAACCCTCGGGCTAGTGCTCCTCTGAGTGTTGGTCCAAACTCGAGCACCGTGCGGGACCGTCCCTTGGCAACTTGGGTTATGTTGGTTCCTGTACGCTTATCTTATCCAGTGTGCCCTGAGAATGAGATATGTGCAGCTCCTATCGGGATTTGTCGGCACAGCGGGTGGTCTTCCTAGTCTTGTTTTACCATTATCGAAATGTCTTGTAACTGGGAATCCGAGTCTGATCGGGTCTTCTTGGGAGAAGGAATATCCTTCGTTGACCGTGAGAGCTTGTGATGGGCTAAGATGGGACACCTTTGCAGGGTTTTGAACTTTCGAAAGTTGTGCCCGCGGTTATGGGCAGATGGGAATTTGTTAATATCCGGTTGTAGAAAACTTGACACTTAACTTAATTAAAATGAATCAACCGGGTGTGTAGCCGTGATGGTCTCTTTTCGGTGGAGTCCGGGAAGAGAACATGGTCCCGTGTTATGCTTGAACGTAAGTAGCTTCAGGATCACTTCTTGATCACTATTAGCTTCTCGACCATGCTTTGCTTCTCTTCTCACTCTCTTTTGTGTAAGTTAGCCACCATATATGCTAGTGTTTGCTGCAGCTCCACCTCACTACCCTTTCCTACCTTTAAGCTTAAATAGACTTGATCGCGAGGGTGTGAGATTGCTGAGTCCCCGTGACTCAGAGATACTTCCAAACAGATGCAGGTGCCGATGATGCCAGTGCAGGGGACGCTACCGAACTCAAGTGTGAGTTCGACGAGGATTCAGGCCGTTACTATGTTTCTTTTCTGGATGATCAGTAGAGGAGCCCAGTTGGGGCGATCGGGGATCTAGCATTTTGGGGTTGTCTTTCTTTATTTTGGTTCCATAGTCGGACCTTGATTGTATTCTGGATGATGTATGCTATTTTTATGTATTGTGTGAAGTGGCGATTGTAAGCCGACTCTTTATCCCTTTCTTACTCAGTACATGGGATGTGTAAAGATTACCCCTCTTGCGACATGCCTACCATGCGGTTATGCCTCATGCCCCGACACGTGGGAGATATAGACGCATCATGGGTGTTACATACAATTAAGTGCAAGCCTGCTCACACCTACCAGCACGTACCAAACCTGACCGTGTTCCCACTATGCAGGTTTTAGTACTAGTGCTAGTGCTTAGGTTATAAAAAGGGGAACTACCTAACCGAAAATGACTGCACATTCCTCCTTAACTCCTCATCCACAAGAAACAATCAAGCCATAGCCAGCGTGAGTTCTGGGTCGAGAGATTTCCACCAGGGAGAGGTGAGCATGGAAGAGGAAGCACGAGAGATGTCCCGCCTCGCCGCAAAAGCATCCGACATGTTCAGCCGCACATCAATAGCAGCACAGAGGTCCCACCGCGCCGCCGAAGCAGCACGGAGGTCCCGTCACGCCGTCGATGTAGTAGACTGGTCCGGCCACGCCGCGGAAGCAGCAGAGATGTTCCGCCGTGCCCCCGAAGTAGCAGGGAGGTCCCGCCGTGCCACGGAGGCCTGGGAAAATTTCTCGCGGGCAGGCAAGGACTCTTATAGGCGCATGCATGCGATAGTCCATAGCCAGATGGATCAGATCTCCGGCTGGGCGAGGATGCAGGACGAGGCTACCGGCATCATCCGGCAACTCGGGGAGGGCAATGCGAAGCTCCAGGGCGACTATGACCTGCTGAGGGCGAAGATCGCCAGAAGGGCGAAGCAGGAGGAGGAGATCGCTGTCGTGTTGCAGAGGATGGGCGTCATCATCAAGAAACTTATGGACGAGAATGCCATGCTCCGCATCGAGCACAATAGGCTGGTGGAGGAATTCATGGATGCTGCCAAGCAGCGTATTAAGCACATGAAACTGATGAAAGAGATCATCGGCCGCCGCGAGAACTAGTCTCTGCGACCTGCAGCACGTAAAGAGATCAGCGAGCCAGATCGTTGTATGCGTCTTCCTTCTTCTTTTGCCCTTGTGTATTTCGGGCGTAGCCGCATGTGGCTTTTTTAATTATCTTCCTAATTATGTAAGACAATTATTATCCACTCTTGTTGTCCTTATATATATTCATCAGTCTTCCTATAAGTCACAGTAGATGCTATATAGGTCTGTCGGATCTTACATCAAGATCCGTGCAAAATTTTCTTTTCAGATTTTCTTTTTTCTCTCTTAAATCTCAGTCGAGTGAGACATTGCCACGCTATTAAACAGAGGCTCAGGCGCCATTAATGGTACCTTGGGAGAGAGGTGGACAGTAGATGGAGGTCAAAGGGCTCTCCTCCGGATAAGCACGCGCAGGGGTCTGATCGCACGCCTCCCATACTCAAATAGCTACCCTGCACGGTGCCTCCTAGCTAATAAAAAAGGGGATGCGTGGCGACACATAAATGGTAAATAGAACACCCACGGTTTTGATAATACTTGTGTTTCCGAATGTAACATGACAGCACTTGTTCCAAAATGACTTTGTTGATTGTTAATGTGTGCGCCTTCGCAAATCGGACAGAAAAATTACCATAGCATATTGGTGCCATGTCATGGCACCAAGCCAAGTTTCATGATTTTCATGCGTGTTTCGGATTTACTAGAATTAAAAAACCAAGTTTCTCAATGTTTCCAGCCGAGCCATGACGCCCAGATGTTTGAATTTCATTCCCATTTCTGGCATGGGACCTAGAAATTTACCCGAGGACACACATGTGATTTTTCAACCAGCTTTGGTGCACTAGAGCATGTGCTTGTATTTAAAATTTGAATTATGCACACAAAGGTGACCCGTTCCCTCTCAAACCACGAGCCTTCTTGAGAGAAGCTCCGGTTTGCAAGAAACTTATACCAAAACTTGTTCCTATTCTGCATTTTTTTACCACAGCATGGTAGTACCATGACATGACACCATGACAAGTTTCATGATTTTCAGGCGTGTTTTGGATTTACAAGAATTTTAAATCCAAGCTTCTCAATGTTCTCGGCCGAACCACGATGCCCAGATGTTTGAATTTCATTCCCATTTCTTTCATGGGACCTAGAAATTCACCCAAGGATACACATGTGATTTTTCAGTCAACTTTGGTGCACGGGAGCATGTGCTTATAGTTCAAATTTGAATTATGCACATTAAATGACCAGAAACTCAATTAATGTATAAAAAGGCCAAATGAACCCGGAATAATTCCAAAATTTAACAGGGCACTCATATAGTTCTATGTTGCCTCTGTAAAGAAAATCTGGCGGTAGGCAGCGTATATTGTTTCGCACAGAAAGGTATAATGAAATAAAGAAATAAAGAAATTAGCCCTATTTAATTCTTGGGTTCTTAGTATTTATGCCAATAGTTGTGCATCACTACTCAGTTTTGCCATTAGAAGTTACAACTACTCAAAAAATGCCATCGATCCGTGAGATGCCTGCTCAAAAATGCAATTAGATATATAAAAAATGCCATCGTTAAGTTAGATGTTTGCTCAGAAATGCCATTAGACATTGTTATTTTCACGTCAACCCCCGTTGACCATGTTACATGACAAAAATAAGCCGATTCTCGCAATGATAAGTTAATGGTGTCCAGCACAACACACCCCTCAAATAAAACTAAGAACCCTGGAATTCTTTGACAAAACTAAGCACACTAAAATTCTTTGACAACTAAACTGCTGGCTAGATGATGTTGGCCATATATATTGTACGTATATAATGTCAAGAAACGAGTGGTAGTACTATACCAACTAAAAGATGAAATGTATGAAATATAACAAGAAGAAACATAACATAGTTCTGCTGGGGGCTCAGCACAACACACCCCTCAAATAAAATTAAGCACATAAGAAATTAAACTAAGCAACTAATCTAGTAGACATTGCATTAGAACCACCATGAGCAACGACACTGCCACCTTACTCGGAGTCCTCGTCCACGTCCTCGACTTTGTCCTTGTCCCTCTTCCTCTTGGCCGATACTTCTTTGCTTGAACCGCACACTTGGCTCTTGATCTTCATCCAACCCTTGTAGATATTGAAAACAAAGGTAGCCATCCATTGCAGCATAGTGGATGAGATCCATATCTAGTACACTTCACTGCCATGCATGACGATGAAACGTGTACGGAGGTTTCTCTAGTTTACCGTACGAAGGATGAACCATGGCTCCTGCCAGGGTCAGCATTGAAGGCTGATCAAGGGAGGGCACCAGCCCTTCCTTCTGGAGGTCGAAGGGGTCGCCTACAATGAGGCATATCCGACCCAGGATTTGTTGGGCATCGCAGCAGAAATTTAAAATTTTCTACGGATCACCAAGATCAATCTATGGAGTAATCTAGCAACAAGGGGAAGGGGAGTGCATCTACATACCCTTGTAGATCGCTAAGAGGAAGCGTTGCAAGAACGCGGTTGGTGGAGTCGTACATGCAGCGATTCAGATCGCGGTCGATTCCGATCTAAGCATCGAACAACGGCGCCTCCGTGTTCAACACACGTATAGCCCGGTGACGTCTCCCGCGCCTTGATCCAGCAAGGAGAGAGGGAGAGGTTGGGGAAGACTCCGTCCAGCAGTAGCATGATGGCGTGGTGATGGTGGAGGAGCGCGGGACTCCAGCAGGGCTTCACCAAGCACTACGAGAGACGAGGAGGGAGAGAGGTAGGGCTGCGCCAAGAGGGAGATCAAATCATCTGTTGGGCAGCCCCCAATACCTCAAGTATATATAGGGGAAGGAGAGGGGCTGCACCCCCATCTAGCGTTCCATCCCTAGGGGTGGCGGCAGCCCCCAAAACCCATCTAGGGTGCGGCCAAGGGGGGAAGAGAGGGGGCGCCCTAGGGTGGGCCTTAAGGCCCATCAGGACCTAGGGTTTGCCCCCTTCCCACTCTCCATGCGCCTTGGGCCTTGGTGGGGGGCGCACCAGCCCACCTGGGGCTGGTCCCCTCCCACACTTGGCCCACGCAGTCTTCGGGGGCTGGTGGCCCCACCTGGTGGACCCCGGGACCCTCCCGGTGGTCCCGGTACATTACCGATAGCACCCAAAACTTTTCCGGTGACCAAAACGGGACTTCCCATATATAAATCTTTACCTCCGGACCATTCCAGAACTCCTCGTGACATCCAGGGTCTCATCCGGGACTCCGAACAACATTCGGTAACCGCGTACATACTTTCCCTATAACCCTAGCGTCATCGAACCTTAAGTGTGTAGACCCTACGGTCTCGGGAGTGATGCAGAGATGGCCGAGACAACTCTCCGGTCAATAACCAACAGCGGGATCTGGATACCCATGTTGGCTCCCACATTCTCCACGATGATCTCATCGGATGAACCACGATGTCAAGGATTCAATCAATCTCATATACAATTCCCTTTGTCTATCGGTACGATACTTGCTCGAGATTCGATCGTCGGTATCCCGATACCTCGTTCAATCTCGTTACCGGCAAGTCTCTTTACTCGTTCCGTAACACATCATCCCGTGATCAACTCCTTGGTCACATTGTGCACATTATGATGATGTCCTACCGAGTGGGCCCAGAGATACCTCTCCATTACACGGAGTGACAAATCCCAGTCTCGATTCATGCCAACCCAACAGACACTTTCGGAGATACCCGCAGTGCACCTTTATAGCCACCCAGTTACGTTGTGACGTTTGGTACACCCAAAGCATTCCTACGGTATCCAGGAGTTGCACAATCTCATGGTCTAAGGAAATGATACTTGACATTAGAAAAGCTTTAGCATACGAACTACACGATCTTGTGTTAGGCTTAGGATTGGGTCTTGTCCATCACATCATTCTCCTAATGATGTGATCCCGTTATCAATGACATCCAATGTCCATGGTCAGGAAACCATGACCATCTATTGATCAACGAGCTAGTCAACTAGAGGCTTACTAGGGGCATGTTGTGGTCTATGTATTCACACATGTATTACGGTTTATGGTTAATACAATTATAGCATGAACAATAGACAATTATCATGAACAAGGAAATACAATAATAACCATTTTATTATTGCCTCTAGGGCATATTTCCAACAGGATTTCCTTGTCGTTCCTAAAGTCTATAGTAACGAATTTGACTCAGCCACCCTTGAGGAACTTCTTAAATTCCTCGCACTCAACGTCAGCATGGCATATGTGGTAGACCAAGCATAACTCATGCACGCAAACCTGGATCATGGCGGGCTTCTTCTTCTCCGCCTCCTTTAGTTACTTCCCAAGACTATGGTGTACTCAACATCTAGCCCAGCGACCCACTCATCATTTGAGTTTTCGAACATGCGTTTGAAGCGAGCAAGGCATTCTTTCACCGTTGCGGAAGAACGGGTGTAGATGACGTCGAATTCATCGCCGGTGATGGTTCTCACCTTGTACTCATAGACGATCATGGAGATTTGGGACGCCATGGATTTGGGAGGAGGGTTAAGATTAGTGGAATTGCCGTGATGTGAAAGGATGGGACGACTAGGAGCAGTTTATCGATTGTAAAAATGTCAAGTGGGGGGCGCGTGTGAATGGCAGGGTAATGGCTTGCCTGGTGGATAAATGGATTCATGCACAGTACTATGGGGGCCCAATTAGATGTCATGTCTACTCGATGCCCAATTAAATGGCTTTCAATGTCATGTCAAGCGTCGGGAAAATTATAGCTGATACAAAACTTTCCATTCTCCCATGATACGGGCTTCCGAGAGCCCTTGGATCTGAGATCGAATGGTTGCATGGCGTGATTCTAGACCTATGGGTGAATATCCTATCCTGGAGGGTTATTCTGCAAATTTTCAGCAACTTAGCATGCGACCGTTCGATCTCAGATCCAAGGGCTGCCAGCAGCCCGTATCATGGTCACGCCTACCACGACCAACGCCTCGCTCGCACGGACGCGCCCTTGGAGATTTAACACAGTGCGTTAGGCTATCTGATGTTGGCATGTCATACATAGTCATCACTTAGTCACTCATACAACAAGGTTAGCTATAAGGTTGGCTATAAGAGTGTTTTTTGTTTACTTCTCTCTATCTCTTTCTTCGTAGTATTCATTGCATTTGCCAAGGAGTGAGCTCTTCCAATGAAATGGTGCTTAGATGAGGTGCTATGGGCATTAAATGGCTTAGCAACTCAAGTCCCCAATGCATAGGTGCTTAGTTTTTTGTTGCTAAGTTTGCTTCATCTAGGTACACGCGCTTATCACCATTTCTTCCTGGGGTCACCAGACTAGTTTGTCTCTTCTTAATTAACTTGCCACATCAGACTTTATGCCTATGTGGCAGGCTTAGCACCTGTAGGATCAAGTACAATAGTGGGCTATAAGCCCGCTTTACATGGCATTTTTTCATATCTGGGGGAAAGAGGCAAGGAAAAAGTGGAGGAGTGGGCTCTCAAGCAAGAGCCAGCCTCTACATGGTGGAGCATCAGGAGAGGCACCTATATGGAGGTGGGCAGGAATCGGGAGACTCAAGCCGGTCGTAGCGCCACAGTTAAAATGATAATGGCAAGTCAAATCATTGGGCCCCACCTGTCCAGCAGTAACTCACTGTCAAATCACACAACCCTACGTTTGCAGCAGCCTACTCCCTCATCTTCTCGCGTCTCTGTCGAACCGACTAGGCAGAAATGCCCCGCCTACCGCATAGGAAAAGCCCCGCCCTCGACTTTTAAATAGTACAGTATACTAATTTTGTATCCATGGATTGCGCTATGGAGCAAAGCCTCAAGAAAACGATGGTACACATGTACGGAGTATACAACACGCCCGTCACGTTCATGTCTCACCCCAGACGGTCGGTCGGTCTGGCACGCCGCTCTCCGAATGGAACGCGCATCATATTGCGTTTGCGCACACATGTGGGACCGCAATTGAGAACCGACCATAGGCACACTCCCTGACCCCACAAGTCGGGTGAGTTAATAGAAGTAGTACATACATTGGTACCTGGACGATCCCTGCAAGACACGGAAGATCAGTTCGTCCATGCATGTGGCTGGACTCCTGCGGACACGCCTGGATTGGCTATCGTCTACATATCGTGCCGGCTGTGTTGTACTGGGCTGTAGTTCTGGTGTGAAATCTAAAAAAAGGTTTCTTGTCATCTCGCAAAATTAGGTGTCATGTGCTTCGGATCACTGCGAGGGTTAAACAGCGACAACTGAGTTGGGCTAGTCATTGGGGGCACATGCACGAAGACTACTCGGTTGCCATCTAGGTCAAGCCGGCTATGTTAATTAGGACATCTATCGACGGACCCCTTTTCTACGAGTTTATCTTTAATCTGAGGTTTTATCCTCGTCTAGTTTATCCGTCGGGATTCATCTTGTCTCCTTCGGGCAGTGAGGTTATGATTTCTTGTCATGTGGCATTTTTTCGTGTTATATGTTATAATCCGGTGCTTCAGATCAAAATGACGACAACTGCGCCTCCAGGGCACGTGCATGAAGACTTCTTGACAATCATTGCCGAGGTCAAGCCGGCTCTGGCCGGTATACAAAAGAAAACTAGTACTCCACTATATAGGCAGGAGCCTCCGTGCTTGATTGCTAGTGTTGCTCTCTTCACACTGTCTCGTCCTCTCCAGATCTAAACACGACAGCGATGGCCACACACTCTCTCTCTACTCATCGCTGGTCACAGATCCAGTCGGATCCTCTCCATCAGGGAAGGTGAGAAGGTGCAACGTTCACGCGGTCGTCCTCAGCGACGGATCTTACCCGCTGCCGGCGCGTCTCGATCAGCATGCCTTGCCGCTCTCTCCCAAGCATCGCTGGCGAGGGCGGGCCTCCCACCCGTTCTTCCTCGTTGCCATAGTGCGGGCAGATCCGGCCTCCCGCCGCCCACCTGGCGACATCCCGGTGAACCTCAGGTATAACTTCCTTCGAAACCGGCCTTGCTCTACTTCCCGAGCTCCTGACGCCGCTGCATTTGTATCTTTTACTATTTCTCAGCCCCCCTCGTGTAGATAGGATCGATCGGTTGTTCGAAAACCACCTAATTTTTTACTATGAAGAGGTAAAACTATTTCATGCACTCGAATCTAGTAGTAGTACTTGGTTCAAACAAGGAAGAAAGGGGGTGGGGTGGGGGAAGATTTGTTACCTGAATCTAGGACTTGGTCGAAAGAGGAAATAATGGGGGCGAAAAGTAGCCGAGACTGGCTATCCAACTGGTCTCTAGGTCTAATTGGGAAATAAAGGGAACGCAGTACAAACTCAATATAAACCCGATCTATTGGTTGAAAAAGGAAAGAAAGTGGGGACTTGGGGACAAGTCAACAGAGTAAGTCCAACACTAGATTTGCTAGCCTCACACAGTATAAGGTGGCTATATACCAAACAAAAATGGGACCAACCCAGATATCCTCTTCTGATGTTTGTTGCCCCGAGCCGCTCTTATGTAATGACATTGGTAAAATGTAGCAGTCGCACTATTAAAAGTAAGGTCACGTTAAACCAATGTTGTTTTCAATGTAATGCCTCCAATAATATGAATCAATGGCACTTTTTTCATGTCCTGCTAAATTTCCCATTAAGATAAGTTGCTTCTTTTCGTTAGAGATGCAACTGTCCTGGTCCGCCTACTCTCTAGGAGCTTCACGACCAACCTTGATGTTGCTCAATTTTATTGAAACTAATGAAGAAGCTCTATGGGTTTTGTTTTCTGATGGAAATGGAACCGGGGGTGGAGCCCTTTTCTTAAAAAAGAAGAAGAAGAAGCTGCTAGCTCATGGGACATTGCTTCATTTTAGGTGAACTGCACCAAAAGGTCCCATGAATTGAATCATCCATATTGGTAACTGGTGTCATCCCTTCTACGATGGCGTTGACTGCAGATATGGTTCCCATCACGAGGTATGTTCTTTTTTGGTCTGACCGTTTGCCAAAGATCCTGCATGTTGATCCTGCTCTTGTGCTACTGTTTTGGCACTGCCATGACAAAGCAGTAATGTTATTATTTTGCACCTTAATCTAGTGGCACTATTAATTTGAGGCAATGTTTTGGCACCGCTAGTGCCACTGTTTTTTTATATATCGAAATATGGGGTTCCCTCCGATTTCATTAAAGAAACCCAACCATAGAGAACCATTATCCGACAACATCTCAGTGTAAACGGGTAGTTATGCAACTACTACTAGAACGGACTGAGTACTAGCATGAGACAAGTTTGCCACATACGCTAGGCAGGTAGGGGACGTAGCACCAGCTCGACCAAGTTTGGATTACAACCCAAATGCTACCATAGAAACACCAGGGGGAAGATAGGGACTGAAATAGCTAGCTTCAGCATCCCAGTCTAAGCACCCCCAGCCTTCATCCTTGCGAAGCACGGTACACCTCGTCTTCCACCTGCTCGACCCTAGTGTCACTGATAAAATGAAGTAATAATACAGTTAAAATAGAGAGAGTGTTATCTCTATCATTTCATTTCCAATGTAGATAAAGAAAGCGCTTCTCTTTGTTAATGTATGTTTCATCAACTAGTCCCATTGTTAATGTTTAAGCATTTCTGCAAACTGGGGTGCTTAATTTTAGTTGATCTGCACAAAAATAGAGATTTGAATGTCTTAAGGACCCTCCTTGTACTATCACTGTACACTGATGTTCATCACTGGCAGAAGGTGTATCGGGGAGACTTGGGTCGATTTCTAGTATGATGTAATATTTTCTTCTGTTTATTAGTGTATGTTTCATCAACTAGTGCCACTATAATCTAATCACGCCTTTTCATTATCTGTGCAAACAGGGTTATTCAGCTGCATTTTGGTGGAACTGCACAAATGTATGAATGGAACTGGCATATATGCAGAGTGCGACGTGCCAAGTAAAAATTACCGACACTAACCCTGCTCTATCTAAGCATTGGCATCCACCACCATCAGTGGGATGTGTGGCGCTCACTGTGGACGGATCTTTCTCGGCAGCAATTCCTCTAACCAAATACTAGTAGCTTAGACTTAAAAAATACTAGTAGCTTATATAGGCAGTTTTCTAGGGGTGTACTCTTTTCTGAAAGAAGCACCAATCAATTTTTCTTTATTTGTACACAGTATCACAACTTTGACCCAAAGGTCCAGAGCTATTTTAGGGTGATTGGCGTAGTACTCGAAGACTGATTATAAGCATGATTTTTATTAGTTGTCACACTGATTGTAAGCATGAGAAGATGGAAGATTAGGTTAGTGCGAAGCTTACCTTAAACCCTACCGACACCGTTGAAACAAGGCGAGCATCGAGGGAACCGTGGAGAACGGTGGGGAAGCGACGTCGCGCCATCCGGCCTCCTCTTGCGGTGGGAGAACGAATACTCCTTTGGCTCCGGCTGGCTCTGCACCCTGACGAACGGCACACCGTACTCGATCGATTCATTATCCTCTGGGTGCTTGACCTTCGACCTGTACGCCCACCACCTCCACCTAACTTTCGCCTCGGGCGAATCTGTCTGCCCCATCTCCCAGAGGAGATACTCGATGAACTCAAAGGACTGCGGCGTGACTGCCACCGAGGAGTACATCACCACCCTCATCGCCATCGTCTCACTCTTTCGCATACATTGCCACATGGCCCTCACCATCCTCGAAATCTCCCACTCATTGTAAAACCAAGTAAGGATCACCTTCAACCTGGCTAACTTTGCCTGGTCGCCGTCGGCGATCTGCCAGATTCGCTGCTGGACCCCTCCATAGATGTCCTTCTGAGTGGTCCGGTGCTAGCTTTGGAAGATGGGAGGAGAGACGGTGGTCTTGCAATAGAGAAGAGGGAGAGGCGAGATAGTGGTTTTAGAATGGAGATGATGGACAGGAGAGGTTCCCCTGCCTTTCGGTCGCTGACAGGTGGGCCCCGCGCTTTGTGGGACCCATGTGTCAGTGTCTCAATGGCAGGATGGGCTACATCAGGGGATCCTCGTCCTAGGAGAGAAGAGGTGGTTTTGCAATGGAGAAGAGGGAGAGGCGAGACGGTGGTTTTGGAATGGAGATGATGAAGAGGAGAGGAGATGGTTTTGCAATGGAGAAGAGGGAGGGGAGCGTGCGGCAGCGATTTAGGATTGGACGAGAGGGTCGGCGCGTTGTGATTGGATCAAAATCAAAATCAATTTACCCTTCAATTAAGAAAGCGACCCCACATTAACTAGTCTCCCTTTTATTGGTCATAATTGACCATGATTTTCGCAAATAAAATATGTGTTATACGTTGCAAAAATAATATAATTTGAAAGTACATTCAGATACGAACCAAACGATACAATTTTTGGTGACATGCATTCATATTTTGCTTGTCAAATACAGTACATGGTCAAACTTTGACCCAAAATACGCAAAACAAAAAAATACTTCCAAGACCAGCGCCGCTCTTCCGCTCTTCTCCTCTTAAAGCACCGCCGCTCCTCTCCTGTTCCAATCTAAATCCAGCGCCGCTCCTCTCCTCTTCCATTTCAAAACCACCGCCCCTCCGCTCCTGTTCCAATCCAAAACTAGTGTCGCTCCTCTCCCGTTCTAAACCAAAACCAGCGCTGCTCCTCTCCACTTCCATTCAAAAACCACCGCCGGCGAGTGAAGGTGCTGTGGAGAAGTAGATCGATGGAGGAGTACAATCGATACGTGAGGATCGCAGATGGCGACCCTGTGAAGCTAGCTAGGATGTTGGAGATACAGTCTTGGTTTGACAACAAGGACCAACTAGTGGCGACGGTGACATCCATGGCCAAATATCTGCAACAGAGTGAAAAGGCGGTGATACTCCCGAAGGGAGTCGCGTGGGAGTACATAGAGCTGCTCCTCTGGGCCATGGAGCAAACAGATTCACCGAATTCGATCGTGAGGGAGCGGTGGTGGGGGTATCGATCCCAGATGGAGCATCCACCAGAGATTGAAGGATCGAGCATCTACAAGGTGCCATTTGTGAGGGTGACGTGCCAGAGCGAGCTGGTGGAGTCTTCGTCGATCGAACCCAACTACAAGAGGAGAAAAATTGTTGGCTCGACGACGCTTCACCGCCATCCTCTCCCTCGCTGTTCACATCGTCTCACGGGGCGGCTGTCTGTCGCCGAGGAATAGTCGGGCAGGTTGTGAATGGTCAGGAGGAGTTTAGGGTTTTTTAGTATTTGCAGGTTGTGAATTGTGTTTTGTGTTGTGTATTTTAAGAGTACTTTCAGATATGAATGTCTTTTGAATTTCAGAGTTGCAGTATTGAGCATATGAAGTATTTTATAAATTCTAGAGATCTATTTTTAGCACTTAAAAAATGTAGTTTCATAGAAGTATAAAAATGCAGAGAATGTGATTCTCAGAGAAGAAACTGCAAGTTTCAGTTTCAGATAAGAAACTCCAAATTCAGTTTCAGATAAGAAACTGCAACTTTCAGAGGCAGAGCATTTATATTAACACGGCCTTTTCAAACAGTGTTAACATCATGCTGAAAGTTTCATTCATGGTCGAAACTGGAACTACCAGTCAGTTAATATCATGCTGATCGACATTCATGCATAGCACATCTTCATATGATGCACAGTAAAAAAGATATGCTATCTTCAAAATTCCCACGAGTGTGCAAAAAACTGAGAAAATGAGGGACGAAGTTTTCGCAAGTGTAGGACGTGGTGTGCGTAGATGACAATTGGGACCCACATGTCAATAAAGGCAGAGGCGAAAAATTTGGAGATATTTTCTCTGCACAGGTGGAATCGAACCCGGGCGGAACAGCTGTTGGGTAGTGTCACTCGGCCACTGGCCTAGTTCAGTTGTTTCATTAGTAATAAGGCACTTCCTCATGATGTCGAATCTCCTCCTGCGCCTTTGTGCGCTCGCCACGACGCCGTTGTCTGCCGTTGTGAACATGCTAAATAAATGAGAGGAATCTGAAGAGGACTGTACGTGGAGAGGCGGACAGTCAGGACCCACCAGGTCTATGGCCGTACGCAAGCAAGTGCCTCATCGAAAAAATACTTCCTCCTAATGATATACTGACGTTGGGGCCCACGGGTTTGTCAACATAGTTACATTTTTTAGGTGCTTCAATGTAGTTATTATAGAAGATAAATTCACAACGAAGCCGGGAAGCTGGAAGGTATCATTTATTATCACTGGGGCAGCAAGTATCAGCTGGGTTTTGGGTTGCCCCGTCTAGGCTTTCTTTTTTAACATGCGCAGCCCACGACCTCGGATGGGAGGTCCATAAGGTTGTTTGTATTTTCTTGAGGGCAATCATGTATCAACCGGCCTATGGACCTCCCATCCGAGGTTTTATTTTTCCTGAAATATCGGCAACCCAATTTATGTATTTTTTTTGAAGAAAACGCAGAGGTTTGTTTTATTTTTCTATATAAGAATAGGAACGTCTGGTCCAACTTATGTTTCCCTTCTAAACTATATTATATATATTTAAATTATTTTATATGTTATTATATATTATTGTTATTTTCATCATATATTTAACAGATACTTACATATGAAAAAAACAATATCCTACATCTTGTTAATTTATAAAAATAATTTCTTAACAATAAAATCATGGATTTTTTGGCGATGAAAATCCTGGTGATTGTGTACAAAAGCTTGGTAAGATTTAAGGACCAATGTAATAGTAAATCACTTATTATTTAAATATATATATATATATATAACAAAATGATCAGCCCTGTTTATTTTTTGATAACATTGTTGCACCCACCCCAACAATATAATTAGAATCAGCCCAGCAAAATTGTGTATTTCGATAAAGTGCAAATGGCCTATAATTTTTTAGGAAAAACATAAATGGGCCGCATGGACGCTACATTATTTGTTCACCCAGCCCAGCTAATGGACTGTAATTAATAAAAAGAGATCAAATGGACTGTAAATTCTAACCCGCAAAAAAAAGACTGTAAATTCTGAAAAAATGGGTTGAATACGCGCCACATTTTTGGAGGTTGAAATGTGAGCCAATAGGCCGAAGCCAATGCAAGTCGTTGTCAACTTAGTCAACAAATGATTCTGACATCGTTAGCCGTTGGATTTACATCCAACGACCGGCATCCATCTTCAGTCTTCTTCCTCTAACGCCGTCGGGACCACCTGCTCCTGCCTCCTGCTGCTAGCAGCTCTGCTTAGCACACTTCGCTGTGAAGCGCTACTCCACCGTTGGTCAGGCCATTCCTCCACCCTTCCACACCTCTTGTTCTTCTCCACCCACTGCCAAACCACACCCCACCAGAACCAGTTAACCCTCGTACACCTCTCCGTCTGCGACTCTACTCCCGCATCTTCCCATCTACGGCTCGTTGCTGTCCGGAGCCTCGCCGTCGTCCACCACCTTAGATGCGCTCGGCGTGGAGTGGTCAATGTGGTCAACGAACAACACCATCGGAAGTAGACTGTGCGTGGAGACGCTGACAGCTGGGTCCATGGACGCACGCAAGAAAATGCCTCCTTATTACGCGCAAAACAATGATTCCTCCACCTGACAGCTGGGACCCACCGGAAGGGACTCTGTATTTCGCGAAAAAAATGTTCCCACCGTTGACAGGCCGGACCCACCAGCTATATCTTCACACGCAAGGAAGTGCCTCCTTATTACGCACAAAAAAATGAATACTCCCCCTGCTAGTTGGGACCCACCTTGGTGAGAGGCTGACTTGTGGGCCTACTAAGTTGACGGGGACGGAGTGCTTTGTCAACTTAGTCAATATGAACGATTCTAGCTCCAGTGACTGTACAATGTCCATCCAAAGGCTGTAGTGCATTTTCAACCTCTGGTCTTGTTGCTCCAGCCGCTCAAAGTAGCGTCGGTCGTGCCGCATGCTCCTACCTCCCGTGGCCGGCTGTGCTGCTGCGGAGGCCTCACAGCCCCCTACTATTCTCACTGTTGGCCAGCCATCCCTCTACTCACCCACACCCCCTGTTATTCTGCAGCGACGGCAGCCTCACACCGCAGCAAACCAGTGAACCCTCGTGCTTCTCTATGTGTGGGCATCCATTGCCGCATCTTCCCCGGCTCCGCATCGTCCCCTTCCTAAGCGTCGCCGTCGTCCACCGCCCTGGTGCTCTCTGCACAGCGTGGTCAACATGGTCAAGGAACGGATTCCATCGAACGTGGACTGTATGTGGAGAGGCTGACAGCTGGGTCCACGTCCGCAGCAAGGAAGTGCCTCCTTATTACGCGCAAAATAATTATTCCTCCACCTGACAACGGGAACCTACCGGATGGGACACCGTATTTCGTGAAAAAAATGTTTCCCCCTGACTGCTGGGACCCACCAGCTACATCTTCGCACGCAAGGAAGTGCGTCCGGGCAAAAACACAATTCGCCCCCCTGACTGCTGGGACCCACCAGCTACATCTTCGCACGCAAGGAAGTGCCTGACAGTCGGGACCCACCTGGTCGAAGCGTATGTAGTGTTGTCATTCTGGTCGCAAATGTGTACGTACATACTGGTCGATGTAGAGGCGTGCACATGTCGTAGTAGAGGCGCACACGTAGCATGTACACGTACGTACAACGGCCAAGGTGCAAGAAAGTAAATACGGCCACGTACGTACATACGGGCGAGGTCTCGAACGCCTACTCGCGCGTACGTATGGCCGGGGCTCGTGTACATGGCTGGGTCGGAACCGAGAAACAGCATCGTCTCGTGTTCATGGGGAGCCAACCGGCTGGGTCGGAATGAAATGCGTCGTCATGTTTATTGGGAGGGCTTGGACGGAATAGTCGATGGAAACGAGGCCTGGCATACCGCGGAACAGAGGAAACGGCCTTGTGTTCGACCGGCCATGTTCGAAACAGGGTCCTGTTCATCGGGAGGGGTCTGGCGTACCGCAAAACGGAGGAAACGAACCTTCTACGGTCGAAATGGGGTTCCTGTTGATCGGGAGGGGTGTGTTGTACCGTAAAATGGAGGAAACGGACTTGTGTTGGAGCACTACGGTCGAAACGGGGGTCCTGTTCATCGGGATGGGTGTGGCGTACCGCAAAACGGGACTCCATGGGATACTGTTCATCTCCACCGTTGACCCCCTCCAGCCTCCACGGGCTACTGTTCATCCACCGTCGACCTCCTCCAGCCTCCACCTGCGACTGTTCATCCACGGGGCTCCTATTCATCCAGCCTCCACCACGTGCTACTCCACCGGCTACTGTCCAACCAGCCCTCTCCACGGGCTCCTGTTCAACCACCCGTCCACTGGCTACTGTTCATCCTTCCCTCCACCGTCTACTGTTCATTCTGCCCTCCATGGGGTGGTCCTGTTCATCCTGCCCTCCACGGGGTCCAGTTCATCCATCCCCAACCGGCTCGATCGATCGGGGTACTGTTCATCCAGAGGCAACACCACGGGGTCCTGTTCATCCACCCCCATCGGGAACTGTTCAACCAACCCCCCCCCCCCCCGCAACACTCAATGTTCATCCAGAGGCAGTATCGATCGGCTTCAGTTAGCAGCAGTAGCGAAGGAATCGCTCGATCGGGTTCAGTTAACAGCCATCGATCGATCGCTCGGGTTCAGTAACGCGTAGCCTGCAGTGCAATCGCTCGGGTTTAGTAACGCGTAGCCTGCAGTGCAATCGCTCGGGTTCAGTTAGAGCCCAACGCCTCGCTCGGGTTCAGTTAGAGCCCAATGCCTCGCACACACACGCGTACGTACGATAGAAACGCGCATCGCTCGGCCCCCGACCACCCACCGTAACCGGGGAATCCCCAATATTTTTTGCTCCCTCGCTTCTAACATGATTTTTTCCGTCATGGACGGCCCAAAGAATGTCATGCAACTGCGTCTCCGGCCCGCCCAGGACGAAAAGCCCATTTTCTGTCATGATTTTTTGTCATAGAAGTAGGACCCCACCACATCTATGATGATATCGTGTTTTGTCCTAATTATTGTCATAGAAGTGTCATAAGTATGACAGAAAAAATTTCGTTCGGCCCAAAATATCACAGATGTGTCTTTTTTTTAGTGTAACCTGAAGGTGGGGGCTTCCAACCCATCTGAACTTCCAAAGTAATTGGAGCACTTTGTAGACCACTCATGCTCATCAGGATATTTCCTTTATTCTTTGAATCCTCCAATGGCCTTGAATGACTTGTGCCAAAGGACGCCCAATAATTTTCAATAAAATTGGTCTGATTTGTGACTGACTCCATGCCCTTGCCAAAAATCAAATCATTTCTCAAGTGCCAGGCTCTCCAGAAAATGAAAGTAATTTTTTCCCGCATAGACTATCCCACTTGACTTAGAAGAATAAGAAACCAATCCGACCTAGTATACCTGAATGCATCCTCAATCGGTAACTCCCAACTATCTCTCATGGCCATGCGCAACGCACGAGCCTTGGGGCACGTAACGAGCACATGAAACGTATTCTCGTCCTCCAATCCACATATTGAGCACGTACTGAGAGTCACTTGGTGGTGCGCCACTCTGTTTACTTGGACAGCCAAGCTATTGGTAGCGGCCCGCCACGCAAAAATCCGGATCTTCTGAGGAACATTGGCCTTCCAGATGATGTCCCAAATTTTCCTCTCCCCCAAAGTTGCATCGCTGTGTTGCCCTTCGTCTTCTTTTTGTTCCTTTAGCATGAGTGCAAGCTTGTACGCGCTTTTAACTAAGAACCTCCCCGTCTTCTCGAAGTGCCATGCAACAAAATCACCCTCCCCAGAAGATGGGATACGCAGCCGAAGGATCTCTTCTGCATCATGAGGGTAAAATAGGTGCCTAAGCAGATTCTCGTCCCATCTTTTTGGCCCAGTCAGAATCAATTCAGACACCCCTTTCATTCTTGTCCTACTCTTTCTTGCCGTAATTTTAAGTCCAGAGTACCTTGGGAGCCAGTTATCTCTCCAAATATTAATATTAGAGCCATCCCCCACCCTCCAAATAACTCCCGATTTCAGCAACTTCAATCCATGCATAGTACCTTGCCAAGGCAGTGAGGCCGACTGAGGAAATACAGTGTCAAGGATATGTCCCTGTGGATGATATTTTGCCTTGACCACTTTGGCGCACAGAGAATCAGGGTTGACCACCAACCTCCACGCCTGCTTCGCTAACAGCGCTTGATTAAAAAGTCTGAGATTTCGGAATCCCATCCCTCCCTCAGCTTTAGGCCTTGTCAATTTATCCCAAGCCAGCCAATGAGTCTTTCTCCTATCCACCTCATCACCCCACCAAAAATTCCTTACAATCTGCGATAATTCCTCACACAATGTAGCCGGAAACTTAAACATACCCATGGCATACACTGAGAGGGCCTGAAGCACATATTTAATCAAAGTTTCCTTTGCTCCACAAGAAGCATATTTTTCTAACCAATCTGATAAAATCTTGAGAGCTTTTTCTTTTGTTGATTGAAATTTACCAGCTTTCATTCTACCCTGAGGCACCGGAAGCCCAAGATATTTGTCCTCAAATCTCTCTGCAGTGATGCAAATGATTACCATAACGGCCACTTGAATTTCCACACTGCACTTTTTTCCAAACATGATAGAGCACTTATCTGGGCTCAGCACCTGACCAGTTCCCTTCTCATAAGTGGAAATAATATTCTTAATTGTCAAAGCTTGATTAATGGATCCCTTGAAGAAAAACAAACAGTCGTCAGCAAACAACAGATGTGATATACCCGGAGAATGCCTATTGATCTTAAAGTCCAGAAGCAATCCTCTAGTACAGGCATCCTGAAGCGTTCACATGATTTTTTTTACAAAAGTGGTCCGTATTTTTTAGATGCTAGTGTAAATAAAAATATGAGCACATACTATTTTAGAATGCACCATAAACTATTTGTAAAACACGATGATCGTTTGTGAAAAATTGATGAACATTTTGAAGTACACGACGGACACTCAAAAATACATGATAAACATTTTGAAGTACACAAGGAAAATTTTAATACACAAAGAACATTATTGAAAACACAATGAACATTTTTCAGAAAACATGATGACCATTTTTCAAATACACCCTGGGAATCTTTTGTGAAATACGCGGGTAACTACGTACATCAAATACACCCTAAGAGCAGTCCACGTCCACCTGGCCACGTACATCCTGGATTCGTACGTGTTGCCCTCGCACTTAACGCCAGAATCTCAGGGTATGAGGAGTATATGATGTGCACAAGGATGTTCCATTGCAAAAAGAATAACGTCCATAAGAGCAATTCTAGCACACCCCGCATCCCGTCGGTCCGTAAAACGCGTTTGCAGTTTGCGCAAAATGGCCTTTGTTGGCCTGCACGGACGGCCACAGATGCAGACCCCTCAAACGGACCCGCATAAAAGTATATTCGTCGAATATGCTTTTTTTACGGGTCGGCTTTGCGGGGTTTGCTCTTTGCGCCGTTGCAACCCGCATCTCATCAGCCTGCAAATATCAAATCCAACATATTACAACAAACGTAAGCAAAACTAAGTCATTCAAATCAAACATAATACAATAATCATCCACATTACAAATAATTATTCAAATCACCGTAGCAAACTTAAATAATGTAATACAAAACTTGTCATGAATACAAATACAAATGAATACAAAAATTAGTCACTGTCCAACCCTTTGCCAATGATGCTCAATGAGATCTTCCTAAAGTTGAAAGTGTGTGTTTGCATTTTTAATCTCCTTGTATGTCTGAAGAAAAGCTCTAATGCGATTAGGGTCTCTAGCTGGTTTGACACGGCTACCTAGATTGTCATAGAGGAATTCTAAATTCATTCCTCTCATCTTCAAGAATCATATTGTGCAGGATAACACAGCTTGTCATGATATTTTTCAAGGTTTTCTTATCCCAAAAACGAGCAGGACCATGGACAATGGCAAACCTAGATTGCAAAACACCGAATGCTCTTTCAATGTCTTTTCGGGCTGCCTCTTGCACCCTTGCAAATTCACATTGTTTTTTAGTTTTGGTTTCTTGGATGCTCTTGACAAATGTGCACCAAGGAGCGTATATACCATCTGCAAGATAGTATCCCTTTGCGTATTCATGCCCATTGATAGTGTAGTTGCAAGCAGGAGCACATCACCACTAACAAGCCTAGCAAACAAATGAGACCGTTGCAACACATTGATATCATTGAGAGTGCCCGGCATACCAAAAAAGCAATGCCAGCTCCATAAATCCTGGGATGCTACAACCTCTAGAACAATTGTTGCATCAGAGACTTGCCACAATACATTCCTTGCCATGCCTTGGGGCAATTTTTCTAAGTTCAATGCATATAATCAATGCTACCTAGCTTGCCAGGCCAACCTCTCCTCTGATTAGATGCCATCAATTTCTTTGTGTCATCTTCGTTGGGTGCCCGAAGATACTCAGGACCAAAGACACGGATGATCACTTTTGCAAATCTACGCACAGACTCAATTGTAGTATCTTCACCAATGCGAAGGTACTCATCGGCATAGTTAGCCGGGACGCCATATGCAATCACCCGCATAGCTGCGGAAATTTTTTGATATGCACTAAATCCCTTTAAGTCCGCACCATTTCTTCTTTGTGTGAAATACCGGCAATTTGCCTCGCAAGCTTGAACAGTTTTCAAAAAGAGGGATCGGTGCATTCGGTACCTTCTCCGGAAGAGGTGCGGTGGATATGTAGGATTCTCCGCAAAGTAGTCTTGCATCAACATCTCGTTCCTAAGATGAGATTTCGAGGAATGCAAAGACGCCCGACGGTCGATCCTTGTGTCCTCTTCCGGTTCTCGTCTTCGTGCTCCTTCATGGCAAGTGCCATGACTAATGTCTGCTGCCGAAAGTTCGCAAGCATGGTCTCAACATCCGAGTCGTCCGAATCGGACGAATCGGAGAGCAAGAACTTCTCGCACGGGCTCAACTCCATCTACATGCGTACCGGCGCGTCAATCAACTATACAGCTTGCAAAAATCACAAAAAACGGACTAACCGGTGGCGGGTGATCCCGGGCGGCGACGAGGGGGCGAGCTCGACGGCAGTCGATCCCCGACGGCGGCAGCGACGAGGGGCGGCTCTTCTCGCCGGATCCGGGGGGTCGGTGCAGCGGCTCGGTGCGGAAGGGTGCGGAGCGGCCCTGTGGCGCGATTCCGCCCATAGATATGGCCGGAATCGCCGACGGCGGACGGGCGGAAGTAAGGACGGTCGGCGGCGGAAGGAGGGGGAAAGGCACGCGGGCTGAAATGTCCCTCCCGCCAACTGCTTCTCCGTGATCCCGGGCACCGCAGCCGCGAGGGGGAAACCCGTGTTTCCCCGGGTTGGGTTGGGATTTTGCCATGCCCCTCAAAAAAATTTGCGGGCCGAGGCGGGATGCACGGTCTGATCGGGCAGGTTTTTCCGCCCCTGCCCGCATTTTGACGGTTATTATGCGGGTTGAAGGCGGGTGCGGGGTCTACTAGAGTTGCTCTAAGGCACTACCTGCATAACACCATGCATATGGCATTCCAAGATGTTTGGCCGACAACCTTAGAGCATCTCCAGCCGTTGGCCCCCTAGGCGGCGATTTTACATGGCCCCTGGGGGCGTGCCGGCGCTAAAATCGGCACGGGGGCGAGCGGGTTCCCAGCCGCTCGCACCAGGGTCGTCCCTAGACGCGTTTTATTTATTTTAAAAAAATTGAATTCAGCAAAGTTCAGCTAAAATTCGGTAAACTTGATATTTATATTAAACATGTTCGGTGTTTTACATAAATTATAAAAAAGCAATCTAAGGGGCGAAGAAGCCGATCAACGCGGCGAAGTCGCCGACGTCGCCGCCGTCCTCGGCGGCGGCGGCGGCCTTCTCCTTCTTGATCGCGCGGCCTCCCGTGCTGGACCCCTCCCCGACGGCTCCATGGCAGACAGACGGTGGCGGCGCGTCTTCGTCGTCGTCGCTGTCGTCGAGGACTACGATGCTTCCCTCGTCCCGACCACAGCGACGAGCTTTGAACCGCGCCAAGGCGACGCACTGGCGCTCCTTCTCCGCCTGCAGCCAGTCGCCGCGCGACCATTTGAGGACCGCCTCGTCGTCGAGCGCCTCCTCCTTGACGCCGCCGGCGAGCCTGGGCTCCGTCTTCACGACGGGGAGCCCTGGCTCTGTCTTCGGCTTGATGAGTCAGGGAGGGGCCGAGGACGAGGCGCGGCCGCCACCTTCGTTGATGATGATGCCGGCCGGGTAGGTGCGTCGGCCGAGCGGGGTCTCCGCTGCGGACTCGCCCTTTACGCCGAACACTGTCGGAGAACCAGAGGAGTGGGACGAGGAGTGGGAGGAGGAACGGGACGAGGACGACGAGCCGGAGACGAACCTCCTTGGCATCCATTGCCCGGCGCCGCGGCGGGGCAACGGAGCGGCGGCCAGGCCTCGAGGGTATGTGAGCGGCGGGTTGTTGCCGCCCTCGAGGTGCGCAAGAACCTCGCGGAGCATCTGGCCGGGGACGGAGCACCACAGGTGTCGCCACTCGTTGTTCCACCGGCCGCCCGCCACCACCGGTGCCCCGTGGGTGGAGGCGAGGCGTTGCACCTGACGGCGCTGGAAGTACGCCGCCCACGCCTCGTGGTTGTCGGCGGCGTACTGCGGGGAGGCGCGCTGCTCCTCGGTCAGCGACGACCGAAGGCGGTCGACCTCGCCGACGAAGTGATCGGGCCGCGCGACGACGTCCGACAGGGGGGTGAGGACGCCTCCGGCGCAGAGCCTCCATCTGGTCGGCCCAGCGCGCATGTCTGGAGGCGCCGGAATGTTCGCCTCGAATAGCAGGTACGCCTCCCACGTCTGCGGCGAGCGGCGGCCGAAGCCGTTGGCCGCCGCTCCGTCGCCGGGGAACCGCTCGCACATTGTCGTGGATGGGGCTGGGAGAGAGGAGAGGTTCGTCGGTGGCGAAGAGAGAGAGAGACAGAAAGGTTCGGCGGCGCTGGAGAGAGGCAAAGAGCACGACGTCTGTGACCAACAACGGGGGTGGGGCGACGCTTTTTATAGCCGTCGGGGAGGCGTGTGTACGCGAGGCGGGGAGTAGGCGGCGCTGCGCCGCCCGTGAAGAGCCGTCCCATGAGGAATCAATGGAAGGCTGACCGACGGCAGCCTTGGCATTGATTTCCCGCGGGAAACCGAGGCGTTCACGGGAGGACGAGGTGAGTGTCGCTGACTCGGCGGGCCCGCGGCTCTTTCGCGTCAAAACCGTTTCGCCCGGCGCCCCCGAGCGCCCTCCAGCGCGCCGGGTTCGGCCAGGGTCTGCCGGCGCCAATTTCGACCCGAGCCGGTGAAAATTGGACTTTTGAGAGCGCGACTGGACCGATTTTTATGCGTTGGCGTGAAAAAATCACCCTGAGGAGGGCGTGTTGGGGGCTCGGCTGGAGATGCTCTTACTCGCTGAAATTGCGTCAGCCATGCCGTCGTTCCCCATTCCATACGGCACTACCTGCTGCACAGCACCAACCGCCAATGGTGTAAGCTTATGTCCTCAAGAAGCTGAGTGTCAAAACTGAAGCACTAATGTTTGCTCAAATGAGTTGGCAGCAATGGCCCCTTCTATTGAACTGTAGATAATCAACAAGGAATTCATAACCAGATTTGTGTAGCACGATCTCCTTCTATTCGGAACCATAATTAGAGTTGGCCGGCCGTAGAGCATAAATCAAGCAGCTGCGCATTTGTTGAGGGAATCTCAAGCTCTTGGGTTGAGGGTAAGCATAGCTGACTCCTTTCCAAAATCTGGCCTCCGTGTCCGTGATTAACCACAGGTTCCACCAAATGGCACCATCTGGCATTTCTTTTAGCAATAGTTGTTGCAGCTTGTCATCTTCTGATGACCTTGAATAGACATGCCAATTCAACTCTGCATACGCCATGATCGTGGGGCAAAGTAATTGGTGTTTTCAACACCTTTGAGGAGCTCCTGGCGACTACGCATGTCCAGCTCCAGGAGTAGTAACAAGCTGCCGAAATGAATTATCACATAATCAGCAAGCTCGTCAGTCCGCACCACGTCCATAGTCACTAAACAGCACATCAGCAGAATCCCCGGCCAGCTCTAAGGAAAATGGCAAGCCACAACCATAAGTGAGCACATCAACCGGGTTTTCGTCCGGGTTTTCGTTAATTAATTAGGCAACTATCATCCCCTTAATTCATTGATGAGTCGAATCTTTTATCTCCGTTTAAAACAACCATAAGTGAACACATTACTAGCAATCTCATGTGTCACACCATCTTTCGGAGAAAGTTTAAACCAACACCATTTCTGTAGAATCTACACCCAACTCCAACAAAACTGATGATCCACTGAGGAGTGAGATCGAATTCCTCATTGCCATCCAATACACAAATGGTCTGGTGGGCACCACCACAACTTGTATCTGCGGCAGGCAATGTCTCTCCAGGATTCATAGGGGTTTGTATATACTGTTCCGTGTGGTGATACGATACAAAATTTTCTTTTTGTATATATAAACTTAAAATGCATGGGGTGTGCCTCCTTTTCAAAAATAAAAAATATATAAACATAACAAATATATATATTTGGAGGGCGGGAGCTCTACTGCGCGAGGAGGGATCACTCTTGGTTAGGGTGGATAGATTGACGATTGGAGTAGTTGGCATGTCACGTGTTGGCTCCTAGAGCCGTGGGTAATATGTAACGAATGCTCTATGCCATCTTGCCGTTGTCCATCACTGATCTCGTATTCTCGATACTGCCTCCGTCTCGGTGAATAAGTCATTCACGTAATTCTAAATCATAAAAACACAACAATGTAACAAGAAGCATAATAAAGACATAAAAATAGATTCCCTTTACTGGGCCACGAGGCATGTAGCGCTGGTGTGAGCAGAGTGCTCCCTATACCTCACAATCGGCAAGGTATAAGGCCAATCCAAACGGATGACCCCAAATAATCCGGCCGCGCCCGTTTGGAACTAAACAGACATAAATTGCGGCCCAACAGGCAGGAGCAAACAGACAAGCGCCCATTTTTTCTCCACAGCCAAACCATTTCCGGTCCAAATTTAAGCTACGTTTGCGTCGAAACAAACAGCATATGGACGGGTGGGACGCGCGCCCTTGTCCTCCCCTGGTCTGCCCGTCGGGGATACAACGCTCCCATTTCCCCCTCATTCCCCAAAACCCTCCCGCCCTCCCCTGAAGGAAATATGCCCTAAAAGCAATAATAAAGTTGTTATTTATATTTTCTTATATCATGATAAATGTTTATTATTCATGCTAGAATTGTATTAACCGGAAACTTGATACATGTGTGAATACATAGTCAAAACAAAGTGTCCCTAGTATGTCTCTACTTGACTAGCTCGTTAATCAAAGATGGTTAAGTTTCCTGACCATAGACATATGTTGTCATTTGATGAACGCGGGATCACATCATTAGAAGAATGATGTGATGGACAAGACACACCCGTTAGATTAGCATAATGATCGTTAAGTTTTATTGCTATTGCTTTCGTCATGACTTATACATATTCCTTTGACTATGAGATTATGCAACTCCCGAATACCGGAGGAACACCTTGTGTGCTATCAAACGTCACAACGAAACTGAGTGATTATGAAGATGCTCTACAGGTGTCTCCGAAGGTGTTTGTTGGGTTGGCATAGATTGAGATTAGATTTGTCACTCCGAGTAACGGAGAGGTATCTCTGGGCCCTCTCGGTAATGCACATCACGATAAGCCTTGCAAACAATGTGACTAATGAGTTAGTTGCGGGATGATGCATTACGGAACAAGTAAAGAGACTTGCCGGTAACGAGATTGAACTAGGTATGAAGATACCGACGATCGAATCTCGGGCAAGTAACATACCTATGACAAAGGGAATGACGTATGTTGTCATTGCGGTTTGACCGATAAAAATCTTCGTAGAATATGTAGGAACCAATATGAGCATCCAAGTTCCGATGTTGGTTATTGATCAGAGATGTGCCTCGGTCATGTCTACATAGTTCTCGAACCCATAGGGTCCGCACGCTTAACGTTTGATGACGATTTATATTATGAGTTATGTGTTTTGGTGACCGAAGATTGTTCGGAGTCCCAGATGAGATCACAGACATGACGAGGAGTCTCAAAATGGTCATGAGGTAAAGATTGATATTTGGACGATAGTATTCGGACGCCGGAATGGTTTCGGAGTGTTTCGAATATTTATCGGAGTACCGAGGGGTTACCGGAACCCCCCAGAGAAAGTAATGGGCCACCTGGGCCATAGGGGAGAGAGAGGGCAGCCCACAAGGGGTGGCGCCCCCCCCCCATGGGGAGTCTGAATTGGACAAGGGGAGGGGCACGGCCCCCCCTTTCCTTCTCCCTCTCCCTCTCCTTCCCCCTTTCCCCCTCCGAAAGAAGGAAGGGGGCGACTAGGACTAGAGTCCTAGTGGGTTTCCCCCCACTTGGCGCGCCCCTAGTGCCGGCCTCCTCCCTTCTCCTCCTTTATATACGGGGGCAGGGGGGCACCCCAAAGCACATCAATTGTTTCTTAGCCATGTGCGGTGCCCCCTCCACCATTTACTCCTCCGGTCATATTGTCGTAGTGCTTAGGCAAAGCCTTGCGTAGATCACATCAACATCACCGTCACCACGCCATCGTGCTGACGGAACACTCCCTCAACACTTTGCTGGATCAAGAGTTTGAGGGACGTCATTGAGCTGAACGTGTGCAGAACTCGGAGGTGTCGTACGTTCAGTGCTTGATTGGTCGGAACGAGAAGAAGTTCGACTACATCAACTGCGTTGTCAAATGCTTCCGCTTTCGGTCTACGAGGGTGTTGGGGAACGTTGCAGAAAACAAAAAATTTCCTACGGTTTCACCAAGATCCATCTAGGAGTTCATCTAGCAACGAGTGATCGGATTGCATCTACATACCTTTGTAGATCACGCGCGGAAGTGTTCAAAGAACGGGGATGAGGAAGGTGTACTCGACGTGATCCAAATCACCGGAGATCCTAGCGCCGAACGGACGGCACCTCCGCGTTCAACACACGTACGATCAGTGTAACGTCTCCTTCTTCTTGATCCAGCAAGGGGGAAGGAGAGGTTGAGGGAAATGGCTCCAGCAGCAGCACGACGGCGTGGTGTTGATGAAGCTGCAGTACTCCGGCAGGTCTTCGCCAAGCACTATGGAGGAGGAGGATGTGTTGGAGAGGGAGAGGGAGGCACCAAAGATCAAGGTGAGAAGTCCTCCATCTCCCCACTATATATAGGAGGGCCCGGGGGGGGGGGGGGGGGGCGCCGGCCCTAGGAGATCTAATCTCCTAGGGGGTGCGGCCAAGGGGAGGAATCCCTCCTCCCCAAGGGACCTAGGGGTGCCTTCCCCCTTTGGGACTCTTCCCTCCTTGAAACCCTAGGCGCATGGGCCTCTTGGGGCTGGTGCCCTTGGCCCATGTAGGCCAAGGCGCACCCCCTACAGCCCATGTGGCCCCCCGGGACAAGTGGCCCCACCCGGTGGACCCCCGGGACCCTTCCGGTAGTCCAGGTACAATACCGGTGACCCCGAAACTTGTCCCGATGCCCGAAATATCACTTCCTATATATAATTCTCTACCTCTGAACCATTCTGGAACTCCTCGTGACGTCTGGGATCTCATCCGGGACTCCGAACAACATTCGGGTTACTGCATATACATATCCCTACAACCCTAGCGTCACCGAACCTTAAGTGTGTAGACCCTACGGGTTCAGGAGACATGTAGACATGACCGAGATCATTCTCCGGTCAATAACCAACAGCGGGATATGGATACCCATGTTGGCTCCCACATGCTCCTTGATGATCTCATCGGATGAACCATGATGTCGAGGATTCAATCAACCCCGTATACAATTCCCTTTGTCAATCGGTATGTTACTTGCCTGAGATCCGATCGTCGGTATCCCAATACCTCGTTCAATCTCGTTACCGGCAAGTCACTTTACTCGTACCGTAATGCATGATCCCGTGACCAGACACTTGTTCACTTTGAGCTCATGATGATGCATTACCGAGTGGGCCCAGTGATACCTCTCCGTTATACGGAGTGACAAATCCCAGTCTTGATCTGTGTCAACCCAACAGACACTTTCAGAGATACCCGTAGTATACCTTTATAGTCACCCAGTTATGTTGTGACGTTTGGTACACCCAAAGCACTCCTACGGTATCCGGGAGTTACACGATCTCATGGTCTAAGGAAAGGATACTTGACATTGGAAAACTCTAGCAAACGAACTATACGATCTTATGCTATGTTTAGGATTGGCCTTGTCCATCACATCATTCTCCTAATGATGTGATCTCGTTATCAATGACATCCAATGTCCATAGTCAGGAAACCATGACTATCTGTTGATCAACGAGCTAGTCAACTAGAGGCTTACTAGGGACATGTTGGTGTCTATTATTCACACATGTATTACGATTTCCGGATAACACAATTATAGCATGAATAAAGACAATTATCATGAACAAGGAAATATAATAATAATGCTTTTATTATTGCCTCTAGGGCATATTTCCAACAGTCTCCCACTTGCACTAGAGTCAATAATCTAGTTACATTGTGATGAATCGAACACCCATGGAATTCTGGTGTTGATCATGTTTTGCTCTAGGGAGAGGTTTAGTCAACGGATCTGCTACATTCAGTCCGTTGATCATGTGTTCCTTGCCGAGATTACTTTGGTACCTTCCTACCAAACTTACGGCAAGGTTTACATCAGGTCTGGTACACAGCATGGCATACATAATAGAACCTATGGTTGAGGCATAGGGGATGACACTCATCTCTTCTATATCTTCTGCCGTGGTTAGACATTGAGCCGAGCTCAATTTCACACCTTGCAACACAGGCAAGAACCCCTTCTTAGACTGATCTATATTGAACTTCTTCAATATCTTATCAAGGTATGTGCTTTGCGAAAGACCTATGAGGCGTCTTGATCTGTCTCTATAGATCTTGATGCCTAATATATAAGCAGCTTCTCCAAGGTCCTTCATTGAAAAACTCTTATTCAAGTAGGCCTTGATGCTGTCCAAAAGCTCTATATCATTTCCCATCAAAATTATGTCATCTACATATAATATGAGAAATGCTACAGAGCTCCCACTCACTTTCTTGTAAACGCGGGCTTCTCCATAAGTTTGTGTAAACCCAAACGCTTTGATCATCTCATCAAAGCGAATGTTCCAACTCCGAGATGCTTGCACCAGCCCATAAATCGAGCGTTGGAGCTTGCACACCTTGTCAGCATACTTAGGATCGACAAAACCTTCCAGCTGCATCATATACAATTCTTCCTTAAGGAAACCATTAAGGAATGTCGTTTTGATGTCCATTTGCCATATTTCATAATCATAGAATGCGGCAATCGCTAACATGATTCGGACGGACTTCAGCTTCGCTACCGGTGAGAAAATCTCATCGTAGTCAACCCCTTGAACTTGTCGATAACCCTTAGCGACAAGTCGAGCTTTATAGATGGTCACATTACCATCCGCGTCTATCTTCTTCTTAAAGATCCATTTATTTTCTATGGCTCGCCGCTCTACAGGCAAGTCAGTCAAAGTCCATACTTCGTTTTCAAACATGGATCCTATCTCGGATTTCATGGCTTCTAGCCATTTGTCGGAATCCGGACCCGCCATCGCTTCTTCATAGTTCGAAGGTTCACCGTTGTCTAACAACATAATTTCCAAGACAGGGTTGCCGTACCACTCTGGTGCGGAACGTGTCCTTGTGGACCTTCGAATTTCAGTAGGAGCTTGATCAGAAGTATCTTGATCATCATCATTAACTTCCTCTCTAGTCGGTGCAGGCACCTCAGGAACATTTTCTTGAGCTGCGCCATTTTCCGGTCAAGAGGTAATACTTCATCAAGTTCTACTTTCCTCCCACTTACTTCTTTCGAGAGAAGCTCCTTCTCTAGAAAGGATCCATTCTTGGAAACAAAAATCTTGCCTTCGGATCTAAGGTAGAAGGTATACCCAATAGTTTCTTTAGGGTATCCTATGAAGACGCATTTTTCCAATTTGGGTTCGAGCTTTTCAGGTTGAAGTTTCTTGACATAAGCATCACATCCCCAAACTTTTAGAAACGACAGCTTAGGTTTCTTCCCAAACCATAATTCAAACGGTGTCGTCTCAACGGATTTCGACAGAGCCCTATTTAAAGTGAATGCGGCAGTCTCTAAAGCATAGCCCCAAAAAGATAGCGGTAAATCGGCAAGAGACATCATAGATCGCACCATATCTAATAGAGTGCAATTACGACGTTCAGACACACCATTACGCTGAGGTGTTCCAGGCGGCGTGAGCTGTGAAACTATTCCACATTTTCTTAAGTGTGTGCCAAACTCGTGACTCAAGTATTCTCCCCCACGATCTGATCGTAGAAACTTGATTTTTCTGTCACGTTGATTCTCAACCTCACTCTGAAATTCCTTGAACTTTTCAAAGGTCTCAGACTTGTGTTTCATTAAGAAGACATACCCATATCTACTCAAGTCATCAGTGAGGGTGAGAACATAACGATAGCCACCACGAGCCTCAACACTCATTGGACCGCACACATCAGTATGTATGATTTCCAATAAGTTGGTCGCTCGCTCCATTGTTCCTGAGAACGGAGTCTTGGTCATTTTACCCATGAGGCATGGTTCGCACGTGTCAAATGATTCGTAATCAAGAGACTCTAAAAGTCCATCAGCATGGAGCTTCTTCATGCGTTTGACACCTATGTGACCAAGGCGGCAGTGCCACAAGTATGTGGGACTATCATTATCAATCTTACATCTTTTGGTGCTCACACTATGAATATGTGTAGCATTACGCTCGAGATTCATTAAGAATAAACCATTTACCATCGGAGCATGACCATAAAACATATCTCTCATATAAATAGAACAACCATTATTCTCGGATTTAAATGAGTAGCCATCTCGTATTAAACGAGATCCTGATACAATGTTCATGCTCAAACTTGGCATTAAATAACAATTATTGAGGTTCAAAACTAATCCCGTAGGTAAATGTAGAGGTAGCATGCCGACGGCGATCACATCGACCTTGGAACCATTCCCGACGCGCATCATCACCTCGTCCTTCGCCAGTCTCCGCTTATTCCGCAGCTTCTGCTTTGAGTTACAAATGTGAGCAACTGCACCGGTATCAAATACCCAGGAGCTACTACGAGTACTGGTAAGGTACACATCAATTACATGTCTATCACATATACCTTTCGTTTTGCCGGCCTTCTTGTCCGCTAAGTATTTGGGGCAGTTCCGCTTCCAGTGACCACTTTCCTTGCAATAAAAGCACTGAGTCTCGGGCTTAGGTCCATTCTTTGGCTTCTTCCCGGTAGCTTGCTTGCCGGGCGCGGCAACTCCCTTGCCGTCTTTCTTGAAGGTTTTCTTACCCTTGCCTTTCTTGAACTTAGTGGTTTTATTCACCATCAACACTTGATGTTCCTTTTTGACTTCTACCTTTGCTGATTTCAGCATTGCAAATACTTCAGGAATGGTCTTTTCCATCCCCTGCATATTGAAGTTCATCACAAAGCTCTTGTAGCTCGGTGGAAGCGACTAGAGGATTATGTCAATGACCGCGTCATCCGGGAGATTAACTCCCAGCTGAGTCAAGCGGTTATGTAACCCAGACATTGTGAGTATGTGCTCACTGACAGAACTATTTTCCTCCATCTTACAGCTGAAGAATTTGTCGGAGACTTCATATCTCTCGACCCGGGCATGAGCTTGGAAAACCATTTTCAGCTCTTCGAACATCTCATATGCTCCGTGTTTCTCAAAACGCTTTTGGAGCCCCGGCTCTAAGCTGTAAAGCATGCCGCACTGAACGAGGGAGTAGTCATCGGTACGTGCCTGCCAAGCGTTCATAACGTCTTGTTCTGCAGGGAGAACAGGTGCGTCACCTAGCGGTGCTTGTAGGACATAATCTTTCTTGGCAGCTATGAGGATGATCCTCAGGTTCCGGACCCAGTCTGTGTAGTTGCTGCCATCGTCTTTCAGCTTGGTTTTCTCTAGGAACGCGTTGAAGTTGAGGACTACGTTGGCCATTTGATCTACAGGACATATTGTAAAGATTTTAGACTAAGTTCATGATAATTAAGTTCATCTAATCAAATTATAATGAACTCCCACTTAGATAGACATCCCTCCAGTCATCTAAGTATAACATGATCCGAGTTAACTAGGTCGTGTCCGATCATCACGTGAGACGGACTAGTCAATGTCGGTGAACATCTTCATGTTGATTGTATCTTCTATACGACTCATGCTCGACCTTTCGGTCTTCTGTGTACCGAGGCCATGTCTGTACATGCTAGGCTCATCAAGTCAACCTAAGTGTTTTGCATGTGCAAATCTGTCTTACACCCGTTGTATGTGAACGTTAGAATCTATCACACCCGATCATCACGTGGTGCTTCGAAACAACGAACTGTCGCAACGGTGCACAGTTAGGGGGAACACTTTCTTGAAATTATTATGAGGGATCATCTTATTTACTACCGTCGTTCTAAGCAAACAAGATGCAAAAACATGATAAACATCACATGCAATCAAATAATAATAGTGACATGATATGGCCAATATCACATAGCTCCTTTGATCTCCATCTTGGGGCTCCATGATCATCTTGTCACCGGCATGACACCATGATCTCCATCATCATGATCTCCATCATCATGATCTCCATCATCGTGTCTCCATGAAGTTGCTCGCCAACTATTACTTCTACTAGTATGGCTAACGCGTTTAGCAATAAAGTAAAGTAATTTACATGGCGTTTCTCAATGACACGTAGGTCATACAAAAAATATAGACAACTCCTATGGCTCCTGCCGGTTGTCATACTCATCGACATGCAAGTCGTGATTCCTATTACAATAGCATGAACATCTCATACATCACATATAGATCATTCATCATTCATCACAACTTTGGCCATATCATATCACAAAGCACTTGCTGCAAAAACAAGTTAGACGTCCTCTAATTGTTGTTCCAAGTTTTACGTCGCTGAAGTAGGGTTCTAGCAAGAACGTTTTCTTACCTACGTGAAAGCCACAACGTGATTTGTCAACTTCTATTTACCCTTCATAAGGACCCTTTTCATCGAATCCGCTCCAGCTAAAGTAAGAGAGACAGACACCCGCCAGCCACCTTATGCAACTTGTGCATGTTAGTCGGTGGAACCGGTCTCACGTAAGCGTACGTGTAAGGTTGGTCCG
Organism: Triticum aestivum; assembly: GCF_018294505.1. NCBI lineage: Eukaryota > Viridiplantae > Streptophyta > Magnoliopsida > Poales > Poaceae > Triticum > Triticum aestivum. The sequence goes on from NC_057812.1 coordinate 584,927,364, forward strand.
GGCCGCTTCATCCCACAATACTGTTGAAGCAAGATAAGACTAGTAGCGGCAAGAAAGTTGACAACATCAACGCCCACAACAAATTGTGTTCTACTCGTGCAAGAGAGCTACGCATAGACCTAGCTCATGATGCCACTGTTAGGGAACGTTGCAGAAAACAAAAAATTTCCTACGGTTTCACCAAGATCCATCTAGGAGTTCATCTAGCAACGAGTGATCGGATTGCATCTACATACCTTTGTAGATCACGCGCGGAAGCGTTCAAAGAACGGGGATGAGGAAGGCGTACTCGACGTGATCCAAATCACCGGAGATCCTAGCGCCGAACGGACGGCACCTCCGCGTTCAACACACGTACGGTCAGCGTAACGTCTCCTTCTTCTTGATCCAGCAAGGGGGAAGGAGAGGTTGAGGGAGATGGGTCCAGCAGCAGCACGACGGCGTGGTGTTGATGAAGCTGCAGTACTCCGGCAGGGCTTCGCCAAGCACTATGGAGGAGGATGATGTGTTGGAGAGGGAGAGGGAGGCACCAAAGATCAAGGTGAGAAGTCCTCCATCTCCCCACTATATATAGGAGGGCCAAGGGGGGGTGCCGGCCCTAGGAGATCTAATCTCCTAGGGGGGTGCGGCCAAGGGGAGGAATCCCTCCTCCCCAAGGCACCTAGGGGTGCCTTTCCCCTTTGGGACTCTTCCCTCCTTGAGACCCTAGGCGCATGGGCCTCTTGGGGCTGGTGCCCTTGGCCCATGTAGGCCAAGGCGCACCCCCTACAGCCCATGTGGCCCCTCGGGACAAGTGGCCCCACCCGATGGACCCCCGGGACCCTTCCGGTGGTCCCGGTACAATACCGGTGACCCCGAAACTTGTCCCGATGCCCGAAATAGCACTTCCTATATATAGTTCTTTACCTCCGGACCATTCCGGAACTCCTAGTGACGTCTGGGATCTCATCCGGGACTCTGAACAACATTCGGGTTACTGCATATACATATCCCTATAACCCTAGCGTCACCGAACCTTAAGTGTGTAGACCCTACGGGTTCGGGAGACATGTAGACATGACCGAGATCATTCTCCGGTCAATAACCAACAGCGGGATCTGGATACCCATGTTGGCTCCCACATGCTCCTCGATGATCTCATCGGATGAACCACGATGTCGAGGATTCAATCAACCCCGTATACAATTCCCTTTGTCAATCGGTATGTTACTTGCCCGAGATCCGATCGTCGGTATCCCAATACCTCGTTCAATCTCGTTACCGGCAAGTCACTTTACTCGTACGGTAATGCATGATCCTGTGACCAGACACTTGGTCACTTTGAGCTCATGATGATGCATTACCGAGTGGGCCCAGTGATACCTCTCCGTTATACGGAGTGACAAATCCCAGTCTTGATCCGTGTCAACCCAACAGACACTTTCGGAGATACCCGTAGTATACCTTTATAGTCACCCAGTTACGTTGTGACGTTTGGTACACCCAAAGCACTCCTACGGTATCCGGGAGTTACACGATCTCATGGTCTAAGGAAAGGATACTTGACATTGGAAAACTCTAGCAAACGAACTATACGATCTTATGCTATGTTTAGGATTGGGTCTTGTCCATCACATCATTCTCCTAATGATGTGATCTCGTTATCAATGACATCCAATGTCCATAGTCAGGAAACCATGACTATCTGTTGATCAACGAGCTAGTCAACTAGAGGCTTACTAGGGACATGTTGGTGTCTATTATTCACACATGTATTACGATTTCCGGATAACACAATTATAGCATGAATAAAGACAATTATCATGAACAAGGAAATATAATAATAATGCTTTTATTATTGCCTCTAGGGCATATTTCCAACAGAGGGTGCATGGACACACTCTCCCCTCTCGTTGCAATGCATCTCCTAGATAGATCTTGCGTGAGCGTGGGAAATTTTTTAAATTGCATGCTACATTCCCCAACACCCCCACCCCTCCATAGCCGGCGCCTCGAAGAAACCCGCAGCCGCCGACCTGGCCGTCACCACCACCCATCCCGCGACGAAGAAGAAGAAGCTGGGGTCGGAGCTCACAGCGCCGGAGATCGCATGGCTTGACATAGAATCGGCCATGAGAAGAGCCCGGTGGTCCGTTCAGGCGAAGAAATGCAATAAATGTGATGAAAGAGAGAGAAGATGAGAAAAAGTACTACTCTTATAGCCAACCTTATAGCTAACCTTATTGTATGAGTGACTATATGTGTTGACTATAGATGATATGCCAACATCTATAGCTAGTATTTGATTGTATTATTAACCATTCTCTGAGCGAGGACCAAATATAGCCACTAGAGCAGATTTTGAGAAAGGCAAGAGGTAAAATTATAAACAAGGATATGATAGTTCACTGTTTTTGTCCCAAAACCTCAAATTGGTCTTCAAATATGAGTTATAGGGGATCAGCTAGCCCTAATGCATGTTAATCGGATTAGCCTAGTAGCAACTACATGCACGGCTACCTTTTGATATGTTTTTTTGATCCTCTGTTTCCTTCCCTAACCCTAAGCGGTTAAGGCAAACCTTTTCCTCCGGACTTCACGGGTGAGCCTGTGGATTCGCCTCTCCTCTGCCTGCCGCTTCAGCAGCTAGTGGCGAGGAGGAGAATCCATGTGCCTCTGCCCAGGTTAGTAGTTTAGGGTAGGGTTTTTTTATAGGTGCGACACTCGAGCAGATGGCGGCGCTTCTTCGAGTTTGTCTTTCGAACTTTGATCCTTCTCGAATTCTCCCGTTTGGACATAGTCGACGGAGCTCCAGCTATTCCTACCGTCTCCTTGGAGCGGTGAGGTTATGGTTTCTCATCAAGTGGCGAGATTTGGTGTTAGGTGCTTCAAATCTGTGCAAGGATTCAACGACGACGACTATGGCTTCGGGGCATCGGTCCTTAGAGGTACGTGCACGAAGACTTTCCGACTATCATCGACAAGTTCAAGCCGGTTTCGGTAGGGAAGGGACAACAATGGCACGTCGACGGCTCGTTCTGGCGGTAGTAGTGATCGTTCGGTGGTCTTGAAATCTTGATGTAATTTTTATTATGTTTGAGATTTTTTTCGATAAAGGACATTTCATTGAATAAATATATCGAGGTGATACAATCGCATAGAAAGAAAGCCCGGCCTCTGCATAGCTAGATGCACACGGCAAAAAAAGTCCAGAGTACCCTAAAAGCACAAATAATTCAATACAATGCCAATCAAAAAAACATGTCCATCCTAAGGAGTGGCAGATCCTATCTGTAGGTCACACCGCCATCCATGGGGATAGAAAATCTCCCTGGCCGTACGCTCCAGCAGTGTAGACACCATCATAAAAAGGTCACTATCCTCCGGCCTCTGCAGGATAGATCAAGTACGGAGCCATTGTGTACACACATGAATAACCTGCATAGGAGACGAGACACATTTGTTATTAAAAATCACATCATTCCTGGTAAGCCACAGTGCCCAGCATAAGGCCGCCGCTCCCACAAGAATATGTGCAGAAAATTGTTTATCAATACCCCGCAACCAGTTGACGAACATGTTCCGTGCACTACGTGGTGGGTATAGATTCGAAGCTACTTGAACTATGGCCCAAACTGCCCGAGCGATCTTGCACTCAAAAAATAAGTGTTTAATATACTCGTCATGTTGGCAAAAGACACATGTCTTGGAACCATGCCAGTTTCGTCGTGCCAGATTGTCTCTAGTTAGGATGACTCCTCTGTTAAGAAACCAAAGGAAAATCTTCACTCTTAGAGGGATTTTGAGCTTCCACAATTTCCGTTATCAACTGGAACATCACAATGAACCATTGCATCATACATGGATTTGACTGAAAATTCGCCATTCTGATGCAAGTTCCATCGAAAAAAATCCGGCTCACCTGACAGTTGAATGTCCTCCAGGCGAGTGAGTAATTCATTCCATGCTGCCAGGCGAGGGCCAAAAAGGTCCCTACGGAAAGAAATATCAGGATTTTCTTGTCCTAAAACTTGTTTGATTGTGACGAATTTATGTCTAACAATCTTATACAAGCTCGGATATTGCACCATTAGTGGGTTATTCCCTAGCCAGATATCTTCCCAGAATCGAACCTGAGAACCGTCCCTAACTGAGAAGGACCCAAATTGGAAAAGAATTCCTTGGCCTTCATCACACCACTCCAGAAATGCGAATCCCCAGGTTTCCGATGAACTTGAGAAATGGCATTCGATCCCACATACTTGTTGCGAATGATTTCCTGCCATACTCCATTCTCAGTGAGTAGTTTGTAAACCCACTTGCTGAGAAGAGCAATGTTTTTAATCTCAAGGTCTTGGATTCCCAACCCCCCTTGACTTTTAGGTCTGCATAATACGCTCCATCTAGCCAGTCGATATTTCTTGGATTCATTATTGCATTGCCAAAAAAATCTGGATCTAAAGTAGTCTAGTCGCTGGAGAACCCCTTTCGATAGGTGGAAGAATGACAACATATATAAAACCATGTTGCTTAGAACTGAATTGATCAAGATCAATCGTCCCCCGTAAGACAAGAGCTTGGCCTTCCAACTGGCTAAGCGTTTCTCAAGTCTCTCTTCCACATGCTTCCACTCAGCGATAGTTAAGCGCCGATAGTGTATGGGAATACCCAGATATCGAATCGGAAACTGCCCGAGCTGGCATCCAAAAGTATCAGCGTACTCAGGTGCTGATTCTGCAGCATCGCCAAAGCAAAAAAGTTCGCTCTTATGAAAATTAATTTTGAGACCAGAAAGTTCCTCAAAAGCACATAAGAGCAACTTGAGATTTCTTGCCTTATCTAGATCATGATCCATGAATAGAATAGTGTCATCCGCATATTGTAGAATAGATAGGCCATCTTCTACCAAGTGTGGAATGACACCACTAATTTGACCGTCCAGCTTAGCCCGCTCAACAAGGGTAGCTAGCATGTCGGCCACAATGTTAAACAAAATAGGAGAAGTGGGGTCCCCTTGGTGAAGCCCCTTCCTTGTCTGAAAATAGTTGCCAACGTCATCATTAACTTTTATGGCCACACTGCCTCCAGAGACAAAACTCTCTACCCAACGACACCATTTTTGTGAAAAATCCTTCATGCGCAAAGTTTGCAACAGAAAGGGCCACTTAACCTTATCGTAGGCTTTTTCAAAATCTATTTTAAGAATGACACCATTCAACTTTTTTTGGTGAAGCTCATGTATAGTTTCGTGCAAGACGACCACTCCATCTAATATGTTGCGGCCTTGCATAAATGCTGTTTGAGTTGGTTTTACGACATGGTCAGCCACCCCGTTCAACCGATTAGTTGCGACCTTCGTAAAGATTTTAAAACTTACATTCAGAAGGCAAATCGGACGATATTGTTGAATACGACTAGCCTCCTTCATCTTAGGCAATAGGATAATTTCCTCAAAGTTTAAACGAGAAATGTCAAGGTCTTCAGCATGCAGTTGGTTAAACAACTGAACCAAGTCTGCCTTAATGACGTCCCAAAAACATTGATAGAACTCTGCGGGAAAGCCATCTGGACCCGGAGCCTTGTTGTGTTCCATTTGAAACACCGCAGTTCGAATTTCCTCCTCAGATAATGGGCAGGTTAGGAATTCATTTTCCGCTTCCGTAACTTGAGGAATGTCATGAGTAATGGATTCATCCAGCTGAAAATTTGATTCAGCTGAAGGTCCAAAAAGCTCTTTGTAATACTTAGTAATAAAATTCTTAGTGGTACGTCCCCCTCAATTCGGCCTTCCTCCTGGTCAAGGGCGAATATGCGTTTCTTTCTATGTCTACCATTGCAAGCATTTGAAAGTATTTCGTATTATCATCACCTTGCACAAGGGAATCCGCCTTGCAACGTTGGTACCATTTAATCTCTTCCTCGCGTGGTAGGCGGGCTATCTGCTCGTTTAGATTGTTTTTTGCTCAATCTCAACTGCAGACAGAGGCCCCACCTCCGCTATTTTATCAAGGGAATCAATTAAGGTAGATAGTCGCAATTTTTATTTTTTGTAGATGCCAGCAGTATGCTTGGCCCATCCACGAAGGAATCGACGCAATGCGCAAATTCGATTATTCCATCGTTGAATGGGTGTGTTACCGCGTGGCTGCGCGTCCCACACTTTCTTAACCAGTCATGAAATCCCTCTCTAGTCAGCCATCCCAAATTCAAATTTAAATTGGTGACGGTCAGAGCTTGGGATTGGTTGTCCAAAATCGGTGAGCAATGGAGCGTGATCCGATAAGGCCTCAATTCTTTCTAATGCCCGAACTGAGGCTAGGGGATATTTATATTCCCAGTCGGTGGTAACTAGCACCCGGTCAAGTTTTTCAAAGGTTGGCACCGATCGGTTATTGGCCCAGGTATACTGACGACCAGACATCGTGATCTCCCTCAGATCCAGACTGTCAATAATAGCATTAAAGAGGAAAGGCCACCTTGTATCAAACCGGTCATTGTTTTTTTCCTGCTGATATCGAAGGATATTAAAAACCCCTTGATTAACATGGGGTGGGGATTGTCTCGACAGGTATTAACAAGTTCTTTTAGAAATGCAGACTTAAACTCCTCTTGAGCGGCGACATATACAGCTACCAGGCTCCAAAGGAAATTTTCGGACTTGTTTCGAAGGTGGAATTTGATACCCCTTTGACGTGGACAATAGTTGCAAGTACGTAGAGTTAATACCTAGCAATATTCCGCCGGACCTCCCGATCGGCGATAAGACGTGCCATTCGTAATCCAAACCACATGAGAAGTGGTCCAGATCACGTGTTGGAAAGTCACGTTTGCCCGCCTCAATGATAGCCACGAAGTCCAATGCATGATCCTTTACACAATCGGCAATGTGTTTGTGTTTAGCCAAGTCACCTAGACCTCTGCTATTTCAAAACATGTCTCTCATGCTGAACCAATTTTTTGTTTAGAGACCTTTGCCTTCTTAGAAGAGCGCCATCTTTTCTTTCCTGGGTTAGACTTATTCTTACGCACCGACGCGACAAGCTCACAAAGCGTAGTGTCGCGTACAGTATCGTCAAGGTCTACTTCAGTCGTGTCTTTAACCAAATGAGAGAGAAGCTTGCCTTCATGATTGGCATCAGCATCCTCATCCTCCTCATATAACACGAGAGGGTCAACAAAGCTCGGCAACTTAGGAGCTACCTTAAGCCGGTCGAACCCCACTTGTTTAAGGGCCCTAACCGAAAAGTCTACCTCTTTCTCATTACGTCCTAGTGACACTCCAAGTCTATTGATATTTGAAGATACTTTGGATTTATCAAAAGACATAAAAGATTTGCGAGAGGGTGTACCTTCGAAGTCGAGGTTGCGGGCAGCCGTCCTACGCATGGCCTTCACCATAGAGTCCTCGTCGCTGGCTGCTGAACCATCAGTCCCGACGTAATGACGCCCGCTGCGCCTCAGCGGCGAAGGAGTAATATCGTCTGCCGAGCCCGTCCCGTCTACTCCGAGAGGCGGAGTAGACTGTTGAGATACTTTGTACTTCGAATGAACATTTCTAATAGATATGATCCTTTTCACCAAAAAATATGATTCTTTTTCTGGTGTTGGTTTAGTGACCCTAAGAGCACCTTCAATATATGATGCATATGTCAAATTAGCTGAAATATACACCACGCCTAAAAGCGTTCCTTCAACAGATGACGTAGATGCAAAAAAAATTACATCTGAGTTAACATATGATGTAAAATGTAAAATGCATCACCAAGTGATGCAAATATATTTCACTTGGGTGCAGGCTTTACATCTAGATGTGAAATGCAGCAGTGTCGTGCGAAGCCCAACTGCCACTGGAACCTTCCACTGCATGATCGCCCTTCCTTCCGCCGCACCCCGCCACCGGCCCGCCCGCCTGTCGGGCCCTACCACTCCACACCCCTGCCACCGTCGGATCCACCGCTTTTCCGCCGCCCCATGCCTTGAAATCACCGGAATCAAAGCCGCTCAGCCGCTGCTGCGCCGTCCCTGATTTGAAGCATCTCCGTCCCTGTCGGCACCCGCACAACCTCCACCTCCATCTTCCGGTCGTCTCCATGCGACTCTGCTACTTCCCCGCCGCCGCACGCCTCAACTCCGGCCGACTCGAAGCCACTCAATTTGTAGAATATACGCCACCGCCACCACGCCGCACGGCCTCCGTGACTCCGCCGGTCGTCTCCTTGCGACTCCGACGCCCGATTCCAAGCCGCACCTGTGCCACTGGCATGCCACCGAAACACTAGTTTTACATCATCTATTGGAGCACTAGTTTTACATCATCTATTATACATCATCTGTTGGAATTGGCCCTTTTTCGGTGATATAACAATCATTTTTTGGTGATGTAAATTTTACGTCTACTACTTTTAGGTGATGTTAAATACATATATTGGAGATGCTCTAAATGTTGCAGATTTTTAACACTAAAAATATAACGATCAGAATTGCCCTGCGAAAACTGATAAAATCGCCATGCTTATGTATGCCACGTTCAAAACTGAAAAATTGTTATGTACTCCCTTCGTCCGGAGAAGCTTTTTCAGACGGAGGGAGTAGTGCAATTCTTTTTCAAAATAATTACCACGCTGCAGCGAGTAATTGCCATACGTTTGATCAGGATTCGATGTACCTGATGGTGTACTTTTGTGTACTGGCCTAATATTGTGTCATGGTCTAGACCGACTAACTCGACCGTATTTGTAGAGATACACGTGGCACGGCACCTACGTACGTACAGCACTGCTTTACCATATAGGAGCATATATGTGAATCGATTGCATGAAATTAGCAAGCTGGATCCTTTTTCAACAGACTGGCCGCGTCGCGTTTTAATCCGTCCAGATGCGTGCGTGCGTGCATAGCAGCAGCTGGATTCCTGGAACCAGTAGTCTGGCCGCGTTTTAATCCGTCCAGATACGTAGCAAGCAGCAATGCTGATGTAAGTACAGTAATAGATGCCGGACTAATAACGAATTACCAGACAAACCAAATCCTGCATCGCAACGGCCAGCTACGAGCTGATTTGATTTCCATCTCTTTCCCTGCGAGAGATTTGATTTCCATCCAAACACAGCCCAAATCCGATATGGAAAACTTTCAATCTGCTGTCATATATATACGGATGCCTCGAGGAGGAATACCCGCAGAGCAGAGTACCACGTAGCAGTTCACAAGCGGCTTTGGTCGACCGATCTACGTACGTCGAGTAGCCGCCATGACGATGTCGAGGGCGGCGGCGGTCGTCCTCCTGCTGGCGGTCGCGCTCGTGTCCACGACGACGACCGTGGCGGCGGCGAGTCACCACAGCCACCACCACCACCACCACGACGGGTTTGCGGAGGTGTTCGACAGGCAGGAGGCGGACCTGGTGGAGGCGCTGCCGGGGCAGCCGGCGGGGCTGGGCGTCCGGCAGTTCGCCGGGTACGTGACGGTGAACGAGACGCACGGCCGCGCCCTCTTCTACTGGTTCTTCGAGGCCACCCACGACGTCGCCAAGAAGCCGCTCGTCCTCTGGCTCAACGGAGGTACGCACCACCATGAGCATCGACTCGACTCGACTGATCTGAGTCCTATCGTTGGTCGTTCTAGAGTCAAAAATGTTATTGCATGCATGCAGGGCCCGGATGCTCGTCGCTTGGGTACGGAGCGCTGGAGGAGATTGGCCCCTTGCTTATCCAGAAGGGCACCCCTGAGCTCCGGCTCAACCCCAACGCATGGAACAAAGGTACGTACTGCCAAACAGCTCGTTCACAAACTCACAGCGCCGTCAACTTTGGTAATTACAGTTAAATGGCTCATCTTTAGTTGTTAATTTTCTTGTATGTGTGCAACTGCAGAGGCAAATCTGCTCTTCTTGGAGCAGCCTGCTGGCGTCGGATTCTCCTACACGAACACCACCGCCGATCTCGAGAGATTCGGCGACGAGCTCGCTAGTACGTATCCATCCATGCATGACCCAAGTACCCAACCCATGCATACTTTTCTAGTTTCTCTCTGAGTGATTGACTTACTCGTTCGAGTGGATGCGTTTGTGAATGAATCAGCTCATGACGCGTACACGTTCCTCGTCAACTGGTTCGAGAGGTTCCCGCAGTTCAAGGGCCACGATTTCTACATCGCCGGAGAGAGCTATGCCGGTGAGTACTGCCACTACCCGTCGATCAATCTCGTGATTATGGTACCACATTAACTAGGTAATAGTAGGGAAAATCTAATCAATCTTCTATATTTGGTAGGGCACTACGTCCCCAATCTCGCCGAGAAGATCGTGGAGCAGAACAAGAAGGTGCACAAGAGCAGGCGCATCAATTTCAAGGGATTCATGGTGCGCAATCAATTCTGTTGATTTGCTGTTAGATGTTGCTATCTACCTTGTCGTCGATGATGTTAACCTCTAGCTGTCCCAGATCGGCAACGCGGCGATTGACGAGGCGTCGGACGACCGCGGCATGCTGGACTACGCGTGGGACCACGCCGTCATCTCCGACGAGCTCTACGACGACATCAACAAGCACTGCAGGTTCGACCAGGCCGGCAACAGCAGCGACTTCTCCTCGACGGGCCACAACCCCGCCAGCAACCCCGCCTGCGACCGCGCCTTGAACGGCTTCTACGGGGCCTTCGACCACATCGACCTCTACAGCCTCTACACCCCCGCCTGCACCGCCAACCCCGCCGGCACGGCGGGCCAGCTGCCGCGCCGCCTCCACCGGTCCGACAACGGCAGGCCCCTGCGGCCGCGCTACAACAGCTACGACCCGTGCCTGGACAACTACGCCGCCGCGTACCTGAACCGCCGGGACGTGCAGCACGCGCTGCACGCCAACGCCACCGGGAGCATCCCCTACGCCTGGTCCGCGTGCAGCGACCCGCTGTTCCAGCACTGGCAGGACTCGCCGACGTCCACGCTGCCGGTGATCAAGAGGATGGTCGACGCCGGCCTCCGCGTGTGGGTGTACAGCGGCGACACGGACGGCCGCGTGCCCGTTTCGTCCACCCGCCACGCGCTGCGCAAGCTCGGCCTCAGGACCCTCAGGCAGTGGAGGGCGTGGTTCACCAGCGACCAGGTCGGCGGCTTCCAGGTGGACTACGACGGCCTCACCTTCGTCACCGTCCGCGGCGCCGGCCACATGGTGCCCACCGTCACCCCCGTGCAGGCCAGCCAGCTCTTCGCGCACTTCCTCGCCGCCAAGGAGTTGCCGCCCAAACCCATCGTCGCTTAATTAAGCTTGGAAATAGTGCTTCGTTAAAGCCATTATATATATTGGAGGTTGTTTGAATGAATTGTAGTCGATCGATCTAATAGGTTTGAACGAAAATCTAGTTTCATATGTCGTATGTAAATCAAAACTTTCGTACATTCAGGTGCAGACCTAATTCAGGCGCACTCTCAAAGCTTGGTACGGTCAGACCGAATTCAGCTGTTGCGGTCATGGTTTTCGGTACGATGCCCAGTTAAGAGCATCCCCAGCCGAAGAGTAAATTGCAAAAAAAGAAAAAGAAAAACATCACAATTGTGCAAAAGTCATCAAACACCCCAACCGAAATGCATGTTTTCTGGTGATTTTTTCATTAAGCATTGATAACTTCAGCCCAAATTGTGGTCTTTTCTGTAGTTTACTGCGAGACGGGTCGTTAGTCTTAACTCGAGCCACACCTAGTTGAACTCCTACTCGGTTTAGCTGCTCAAAATGTATGTAGCTCAATGATGACATTTCAGATTCTACGTATATATGATACCAAATGTCAACTACCTCTAGTACCACGTGACACATATGGTAAGCAATCGAGTAAATTGCAGGAAACCACCACTTTAAAAGCTAGGTTTGCAGAAAACACTACAATACATTTTTTTTTGTAGAAAACATCATGTCTTCGGTAATGTTTTTGCAAAATTCACTGATCGGCGGATTTGGCTCTGTTGATCGCATTTATGACAGATGGGACCCATTTTTTGCCTACATGGCGTGATTTTTCATGCCTGTTCAATTTTAGTCTAAATTTACGAAGTAGTCCCCACTATTTTACACATACACCCCTCCTGTTCTTTGTGTTCCTCTGTACCCCCTGTTCGTCTTCTAGCTAATGACAGAGGGCAGCGGAGCGGCTGGCTGAGGTGAGCGCGTAGTCCGCACGAGGAGACGCAACGGCCATGGGAGGCACGATGGTGGCGCGCTGCCGCATCTGAGGGAGGACGCGACGCTGCTCAAGAGAAGCTTCCGGCATCGTCACGGGCGGCCGAAGATGTCAGGGAGGCTTGCTCTGTTGCGGCGCCATGGGAGGATCCACCGGTCAACATTGGAAGGCGCGCTCTTAAATGGAGATGTGCTCGGCATCTCCTTCAGAGCGGCCCACTCATGCAGGCAAGGCGGAGCTCCAGCAGCTACCAGGGCCGCCGATGCAGCGGGATGATGTGCACGGTGCAGGGGCTCACCTAGCCGTTGTTGAGATCTAGATCGGGCTCGGCCCAGTCGTCGTCCTCTTGCGTTGGTCCGACCACGGCTCTGACGGCCCTAGACGGATCCTACACCGGTGAGCATCAGAATGGCTGGATCTTGCTCACCGCAGAAGATGCCGGCGTTGAGCCGCCGTCGACCCTGCCTCGCCGATGCAAGGCACGTACCACATTCCGGCAGCAAGCACCACCAGTAGCAGCGAGCGGCGGCGTCCGGCGGTGGGATCCCGAGCGACGGCGGGCGACCAAGTGCTTGAGGGCGGTTGGGAGTGCGGGGCGCTGGGGGAAGGCATGTGGCAGCGGGCGGCGGTGGGAGGCCAAGCTCTGTTCTGATTTTGCAGAGAGGGGAGAGAGTTGGAGAAGAAGGGAGGGAGGGCTGTATGTGTAAAATTGCATGGGCTACTTTATAAATTTAGATTAAATCGAACATGAACAAAAATTAACGCCACGTAGGCAAAAAAAGGACCCCATCTGTCATAATCTCACTTATCTAAGCCCAATCCGTCGATCTGTGCTTTCTGCAAAAAGATTACCGAAGACACGGTGTTTTCTGCAAAAAAAAAAAATATATTGTAGTGGTTTTCACAAACCTTGCCCTCAAAGTGATGGTTTTGTGCAATTTACTCTAAGCAATCCAAACTATTCAACAGAAAATTGTCAATTGCCTCTATGTAGGGCCGAGGGCAGTCAACATGTTCTTTCCTGTTAGCTGTTACATTCGCCCGGTCAAAATGCCCAATGGCGAAGTCAAGTAGCACCATCGAAATCAACCCAGATACTATAGTCTAGTCTCTCTGTCCCCCAAAACCCGCTTGCTTCTTGGTGTTGTCCCAGTTGGTGAGACCATATGCCCGTGCCACAACTGCCAGTCTTAACACCTGCGCATCCTTCTTTCGGCAGGAAGGCGAGTTCACCGTCTCGCTCAACAATATCAACATGGACAGTCTCGGGCCAGTCGTGTAGTCTCGGAATGAAAATCTTGTTCTGCATGCACTTGAGGTCGGTCTTCTTCACCATCGTCGTGCGCGTGCCGGTGAACAAGGCTCTTCCCTCAAGGCTCTCAACCTTCTTCCACTCCATCGCGCGCTTGTCGAGCTTGACGACGTCGACCGGCGCCCCGCGTCGGCTGAACAGAACGGCCATTAGCTCGCCCCGGTCATCCTCGACGAGGTACTTTTCTTCGCGTTCGTCGGACCCGAAGCTCAGGGGCTTCTCGAGAACCTGGAAGCTTTGAACGTGCCCTTCCTCGTCGTACACGCCCAGCCGCCCGTCTTCTCCTAGGATGTACATGGCGCCGCCGTGGAGGACCGGGTTGCAGTCCGGGGAAGCCATGATCTGTGGCTCGTCGAGATAAAACTCCGTATTTGCCCAATCACCCCACCCGCCGACGTTGTTTTTGATTGCACGGGCGATCTGCACCTTGCCGTACTTGGGGTCAACGGCGTACATCGTCTGCTCGCCGTCGTAGACGAGGAAGTCGTACCTGGCATTGAACGCCTCGTCAATCGGCGGCAGCTCGTGGGCGGCACCGCTCGTGAGTTGGAGGTCGAGGATTCGGTGGTCGTCCAGGAACAGCGCCAGGTGCTGCCCGGCGGCGCAGCCGATCTTGGCGCCCGGCAAGGCGTTGTCGGCAACCTCGAAATTCTTGTGATAATAGGGGCTGTAGTAGCGGACGTTGTTGGTTCCGACGTTGGAGGAGCTGAGCAGGAGCGGGGTTATCCACGCCGGGTAGAAGGGCGACACGGCGGAGCGCCATCGCTTGCACACCAGGGCGAAGCTGGGATGGCTCGACCACCGCGGACGTTTCAGAATCAGCACGAGCAGGTCCGCCGGGAGAGACGACCAGCAGTCCCCTTCTTGCGATGTCGCCGGCTCCATCTCGTACGTGGTTGATGATGATTGAGGTAAGCTGTGGACCAGAAAATCGCGCACCGTGGAACTAGCGTCGCGCTTGGCGCTTGCTACTTAATAATAGGTCTTTGTCGTGTCCTAGTCAAGATAGCGTCCGAGTAGTGTCCGATTTTTTTATCGTGACCTAGTCAAGATAGCGTTGGAGTAGGAGTACCAGTTTGGAATTAGATTAGCAAAGTAGAGTCAGTTTGATCGGTTGGTTCGGCTGTGTATATATACAAAGATACGGCATCAGATTGTAACACGTACGAAGAGAAAAGAAAAAGGAGGGCACGACAAGGACCTTTTTTTGGCAACAAAAGCGCTTTTCGGAGCGACGCCGCGGCCATGGCGCGACGGGGTGCGGATGCGTTCACGGACCAGCTGGAGGACTCGCACTGCCACACGGCGAACAGCAGGGTACCCGGAGGTGACAACGATATGTCGCCGGTGCCGCTGGATCCAAGCCTTGCGCCGCTTCTGCTATTCGACCGCGGTGGTGGCCAGTCCGACGACGACGATGACACCATCTTCTTGTACAGCATACCCAAGAGGAAGCTGCTGAGCAGGTCCAGGAGAGCCGCCGGCCTCGCAGGCCACCGCTACTGGGTGACACCACAAGGCTGGCTGCTGATGCTGCATCTCGAATCGCGCGACACCTTCCTATGGAATCCGTCTAGCTTCAAGAGAATTCACCTCCACGTCGACCAAGACAATCTCCTTGACGGCATAGGAGACGGCAGGTGCCTGCTCTCGCGGAGGCCGTCTGACGCAGACGCAGACTGCGTCGTGCTCCTACTAGACCGTGACAACAGCGTCTTCTACTACTGCCGTCCAGTACCAGGAGGCAGCCGGTGGCTCAGGCACGCGCATGGTCACCATAGCTTGATGGACAATTGCCTTGCAACGGCTGGTGAAAAATTCTGCTCATACAACGCCAACGGAATTGTGACGCTCGAGTTTTCTCCCAACCCAACGTTCACGACGCACGACCTGTTGGAACATAGTAGTAGAATAATAAAACCCACGGGGTATACCATGTGGTGTGATCTCGTCGTCGAGAGCAACGGCGAGCTCTTCAGCCTGATATTCTGCCACCCGGTACTGTCTGAACGAAGAGTGACGCAGATCGTGGTGCGCAAGCTGGATCTCTCGACGGGAGCTTGGCTGAGAGCGGACACGCTGGGCGGCGCCGTGTTCCTCGTCGATTGCACCCGCCGTTACGGGGCGTCGTTTGATGCCCGTCGGGTTGCTGGCCTGGGAAAGGGGAACCGCATATACTTTCTGACGTACGAGGACAAGGCGTTGTATGTGTATGACCTCGAGCGGGGAACTACTGCCATGCATGATCCTGGACTCGATCTACACGATTCTCATGTAGAGTACCTGAATTTTTCATGCCTCTCGTTTAGGCTTACTGCTTTATACAGTAAGTTAGTACTCCCTCCGTCAAGAAATATAAAAGTACTTAGATCACTAAAGTACTGACATAAACGCTCTCAAATTTCTTTACAAAGGGAGTACAAAATATAGTCTCGTGAAATCGGAAGGGAAAAGTGAGGCGGGACGGCGTGCCCTCGTGAGATGTTTTGTTGTCTGCTAGTAAGCGCCAAACAATAATGCCCAAACGTAAGGAAATGTAACGATGTAATTAATTCCCACAGTTCCATATTATTTGTAAAAAAATCTAAATAAATGTTTCACGCTAAGAGCAACAAATGAACAATGCCCAAACCAGTGGTGATTTTCCGGTAGCAAATGTGTACCCTCTAGAAGTTAGTCAAGAAATTTGTTCTATAGCCTGCTCATGTTTATGGTATAGTCCCGTTTGATTTTTTTTCGTGAATACGACAAAGCTTGCATATCATTTCATTGATAGGAGTTAGAGCGAGTACAAGGTGTGATACAACACATGACGCGGACGCAAGGGTGTGAACATGATGTCCAGAGCAGAGGGACATGGGATGCTCGATCTAAACAAGAGAAAACACAGCTAAACTCATCCCAAACCAATAAAACGACGACCAACATCTCCAGATCCAGAAATCGATGTTGCCCGCTTGCCATGGAAGAGAGGGAGGCTCAGGAATGGAGCACGCAGAGCGCACGTCCGAGGAGGAAAGGGACGCCTAGGGATGTGCCATAGACGGCCAGGGTTAAAGTGGGACAAATCCGGAAGAGGACGCCGTCGATCTCTGCCCGTGGCAGCGCCGTCGATCAACTGCAGTAGTGCACATCGGCGGCGGCCTTGACTGGCGGTGGGCGACGGCACATGTTAGGATGGAGATGATAGGATAGTGCAGTGCGTGGAGCGGAGGAAGCACAGAAGACGGGTGGCAGTGCAATTCGACGAGAGGTGGGGTTGCCCTAGCGCAGTGCAAGGTTGGTCCAACTTGTAGGTGCGCGAGGGACAGACGAAGCGAAAGAAAGGAAAGAGGAACGTACAAACACCACCACGTACCATCACGATGGCAGGATACTGATAGATTTCATGTGTGGCACAAGTAGAATTTTCGTTGAAAAGCATTACATAGCCGATGGACATATGGTAGGATCAGAAATACCAGCAACCATTTTCCATATCTTGAATCTGAGAGCTTCTTTGGTCCGAAGCCAAGGACTCCAAATGCTGAGAGGTTCCATGTTGAGGTCTACTGTTGAAAAGCAGTGCAACATGTCCAATTCAGTTCTATAATATCCTTTTTTTTAAATTAAAAGAAGCCTCTCAGAACAGGTTCAGCAAAATATCAAGTCCAGTTATTACAACGCTGAGTTCAGCAAAAGGAGTACAATCCGCACTAGTTCTTCTGACCCAGGGGCGACGCAGGGAGACTGCCGGGCCCGTCGTTTTTGTGATTTCCTGAAGGGGCCCGGCCCGAGGCCCGCCGGGCTTTTATGTGTCCTGGCCGGGATTGGGCCTAAAAACCAGGCCTGATGGCCGGGCCGGGCTCGGGCCTGGGTTTTTTGCCTCGGGCTTGGCTAGGCCCGGCCCGGCCCGAGGTTTGGCCAGGTATACATTTTATGATCTTAGACCGGAAAAACGAAACAAATGGTAAAGAAATAGTAAGTGCAAGCCCAGTGGTTAATTAATCAACAGGTGATCCCGTTGAAAAAGAAATATTTTATGATCATAAACCGGAAAAACGAAACAAATGGTAAAGAAACGTTGTGCCAGCATTACCTTTGCCAGATTAGTAAGTACTAATACATCATGAAATCTCGAACTTCAACTGAACACGGGTGAAAATTCTCTCATTCCTATAGAAAAGAAATGAGTGAAGTAGTTAGCCCAAGAAACATACATAAACCTAGATCCTAAGCGCTTCTTCACAGTTTACACTCCATAAAACGACCATTCATGGTCCAAACCAGTAAATCACAAGAATAAAAAATACAGTCAAGAAATAACATATCCTGAACAAAAAAGAGATAATGCAGGCCAATCTAAAATCTGCTCCAGCCCTAGAAGTTTAGCACTATAAAATATCTGAAGAGCACATATTCGTTAAGTGTGTTAATTAGACTCTAGGATCTAACACAGCAAATTTCCATGTACCAGATTATGTAAAGGCTCATATAATGAACATATGTCATTTCTGCACCTACGGCTTCAACCAAAACTACTCTGGAAAGAGATTTTCTCTCTGGACATTTTTTTTATCTAAACTCTGGAGAGGCAACTGGCTAAGTTTTTTATATTGGTGGTAACATATTGCCACCGTAAGTTGGTGATTACGACATTTTCTTAACTTAACACTGTAAATGTTGTTATTTCTTTTGGTAGCCTGACTTACTTTTCCATCCATACTTGATGTGTATGCATATGACATTCGGAGGCCCAAAAATTCTACTTTAAATATTGTTGCACTTTAAATATCATGGTAAGGCGAACAATATAAATGCAAAATAAACCAATGCCAAAGAGGCAATCTAGCAAATTCTTGTCCTGAAACAATATACTTGCACTGATCAGACCTATATCCAAATTACAATACTATAAGAGAAAGGATCCATACTTCATCAATACTATGAGAGAATAAGCCTTGCACTGCACTAGGATCAATAATGTGGCCATGGTAACAACTCTTATTATCTGAGCGCTTACCAATTCAGAGAAGCGGTTCAGATCAGGCATGGCTATTTTGGGAATCATCAACGGATGGCTGTCCAGAAAACTGGTAGGCAGCAGCAGCAGAAGGCCATGCGGTGACCGATGAGTTTGGCAGAAGGCCAAGATGACCAGCCAGAGAGCAAAACAGGAGACCGGGTGACCACAATCGACCGGCAAGGTGGGAGGACAGGGGATGGAAGTTGACAGAATGAATATCAACGGTCCATCCTCTGAGAAAGACGAGAAAGGGGCACGAGCATGAGAAGGCAAAGGGAGGCACACTCGGACGGAACACAGTGACGAAGCAAGAAACAGGCAGACCCAAAACATGGAAGGGCAGACCGTCGCCGGCACACCCACTCCAACTGCAGACACAAGAACCATCTGTGCGCATCAATCTGTACAAACCGTGACGGCCCGAGCCGATCCGGTTTCACCCTTAGACAAGCCAATCAAGTGGAATGATAGCCAAAACATTTCAGCACTCCCTCCTACCACGGCAACACACAGAACCACTATTCCAGGCTATAAGAAACTAAACATCTCTGAGTAGCATACGAACTTGAGCGTTTAATTTTCCATTCACCAGCGTGATGCTTCCAACAATTGAAAATTAGTGAACTGTTTTTGCAAGAAATCGCAACAATAACTGGTCATGGCCCTTCCTGCCTGCCTAAAGATGGTGAATGGAAAATGCCTTCTCCCCAGTAGATCACAGCGCCAAACACAAAGATTCCTTGACCTCAATGAGATAGTAGTGTCAGCACTCACCAGTTCTGAACTTCACTTAACCAACCAAAACAAAAATCCTTCACCCGAATTACGCACTGTCGATTTGAGAGACGTCATACAATGTTCAGACAGCACGGTATTCAACAAACAAGCTCAATTTCTGAACCAACACAGCACGTGATCGATACAAAGGTTTTCTTCAAAGAACAATACTGGAAGGACTACAATCTTATGGGAAAAGAGTGGAGGGACAAGTGCTCACTGTTGAACTCCACCTCAGTCGGAGGTGCGGCAGAGGGAGAGGACCGGTGACGGCAGGTAGATCACGGTGGTGAGCGGGTGGAGGGATGGCGCTGCAGATCTAGCCGGCGACCGGAGCAGCTGCGACCGCTCGTTCCGTAAGATTGACGGCTCAGCAGATGAGAGATGGCGGGCGGGGGACGGGCGAGGCCGAGGCGTCGACGGCAGAGAGAGGCCGGAGAAGGAGGAGGCTCGCTGCCTCGCTGGGTGGGCAACTGTGGACAGCGGCCGGCGAAGTACGGACGTAGCGGGCGTGCCCCGCCGCGCTGTCGCCTGTGTGAGAGCTGAGTTGGGGATCGCTACAGTGGCTTTTTGAGGCGCTCCCACGGTGCCTAAAATCGCCCCTGGGACGAGTCGGCGAAAAAACAATGTGGGGCGAGTTGGTCCCCAGTCGCCGATTTCAGGGCCGCTCCAGACGCGTCTAAATTTTTTGAAAAAAATAACAATCAACAAAATTCGGCTAAATACGTCCAAATTTCGGCAAACTTTGGCATATATTAGACATGTTCACGGTACATAGCAAAGAAAACTAAAAAAAGAACTCGCTGAACGCGGAGTAGTCGCCGTCGTCGCTGCCATCCTCGTCGCCGTCGGCGGCGGCGGCCTTCTCCTCCTTAAGGCGGCCGTCCCTGGTAGACCCCTGCCCGGTGTCGCCAAGGCGGATTGGTGGCGGCGGCGGCGCGTCGTCGTCGTCGCTGTCGTCGAGGACGACGACTCCTCCTTCATCGCGGCCCCGACGGCGCTGCTCGAAGCGCCGCAGAGTGGCGCACTGGCGCTCCCCCTTCATCTTCAGGAATTCCTTGCGCGTCCATTCCAGGGCCGCATCATCGTCGAGCTCCACGTCGTCGTGTTCCGTCTTCACGGCGGGGAGACCCGGCTCCGTTTTCACCGGCGCGAGCCCCGGCTCCGTCTTTGGCTTGACGAAGCGCGGAGGAGCCGACGAGGAGGCG
>NC_057812.1:584948067-584990843 GCF_018294505.1 Triticum aestivum
AAGGCCGTGAGGAGGAGTGCGAGGAGGAAGACGAGGAGGTGCCGGACCTCCTGGGCATCCATTGCCCGGCGCGTCGGCGGTGGGCCGGGGCGGCCGCCGGGGGGTATGCCAGCAGCGGGTTGTTGCCGCCCTCAAGGTGCGTCAGCACACCCTCGAGCGTGGGACCGGTGACGCCCCACCACACGCGGCGTCCCTTGCTGTTCTTCGTGCCGCCCACCACCGGCGCCCCGTTGGTGGACGCCAGCATCTGCTCTGACGGCGCTCGAAGTATGCCGCCCACGTCGCGTGGTTGTCGGCGGCGTACTGGGGGAGGGCGAGCTGCTCGTCGGTGAGGGAGGCGCGCACGAGCTCTACCTCGGCGGCGAAGTAGGGGGCGCGTGCCACGGCGTCGGGCAACGGGGGAACGGGCGCTCCCCCCTTGCTGAGCCCCCACCCCGTCGGCCCGACGCGCATGTCCGGTGGCGCCGGGATGTTGACCTTGAACAGGAGCCACGACTCCTGTTCGCGGAGTGAGCGGCGGCCGAAGCCGTTGGACGCCGCCTCGTCGCCAGGGAAACGTTCGGCCATCGGGGTTGTCAGAGTGAGGGAGGGCTCTGAAGGAAATATGCCCTAGAGGCAATAATAAAGTTATTATTTATTTTATTATTTCATGATAAATTTTTATTATTCATGCTAGAATTGTATTAACCGGAAACATAATACATATGTGAATACATAGACAAACATAGTGTCACTAGTGTGCCTCTATTTGACTAGTTCATTGATCAAAGATGGTTAAGTTTCCTAACCATAGACATGAGTTGTTATTTGATCAATGGGATCACATCAGTAGGAGAATGATGTGATTGACTTAACCCATTCCGTTAGCTTAGCACTTGATCGTTTGTTTACTGCTATTGCTTTCTTCATGACTTATACATGTTCTTATGACTATGAGATTATGCAACTCCCGAATACCGGAGGAACACTTTGTATGCTACCAAACGTCACAACGTAACTAGGTGATTATAAAGGTGATCTACAGGTGTCTCTGATGGTACTTGTTGAGTTGGCATAGATCAAGATTAGGATTTGTCACTCCGATTGTCGGAGAGGTATCTCTGGGCCCTCTCGGTAAAGCACATAACTATAAGCCTTGCAAGCAATGCAACTAATGAGTTAGTTGCGGGATAGCGCATTATGGAACGAGTAAAGAGACTTGTCGGTAACGAGATTGAACTAGGTATTGGGATATCGACGATCAAATCTCAGACAAGTAACATGCCGATGACAAAGAGAACAACGTATAGTGTTATGTGGTTTGACCGATAAAGATCTTCGTAGAATATGTAGGAACCAATATGAGCATCCAGGTTCCGCTATTTGTTATTGACCGGAGACATGTCTCGGTCATGTCTACATAGTTCTCGAACCTGTAGGGTCCGCACACTTAAAGTTCTGTGACGATCGGTTTTAGGATTTTATATGTTTTGATGTACTGAAGGTAGTTCGGAGTCCCGGATATGATCACGGACATGATGAGGAGTCTCTAAATGATCGAGACATGAAGATTGATATATTGGAAGCCTACATTTGGACATCGAAAGTGTTTCGGGTAGAATCAGGATTTTACCGGAGTACCGGAGGGGTTACCGGAACCCCTCGGAGGCTATTGGGCCTTGTTGGGCCATAAGGGAAAGATAGAGGGGCCGGACAAGGGCTGGCAGTGCGCCCCCCCTCTGGTCCGAATTGGACTAGGAGAGGGGGGGGCGCCCCCTTTCCTTCTCTTTCTCTCCCTGCCTTTCCCCCTCCTAGCACTACTAGGGAAAAGGCTACTAGTAGCGCGGGTAAAATGGCTACTAGCAGCGCGGGTACCCGTGCTACTAGTATCTCGCTATAGCTAATAGTTAGTAGTAGCGTGGGTTAAACCCGCGCTACTACTAAATGATTAGTAGTAGCGCAGGTGCACCCGCGCTACTACTAAGCTAACACCCAGGCTACTACTAAGCTAACTAGTAGTAGCGATCACTTTTACCCCACGCTACTACTAACAATTTATGAATTAAAAAAAAATAAAAGTTAGATGTAGTATTCGTGAATAGTAATACATCAACTGCAAACCAAAACAACGTCATAGAACCATCTCAAGATTCCATTTAACATCAGACACACAACCATCATCGAAGTACCTCTCGTAGTGGTCCACCACCAACCTAAACAGATCGCTTCTCTAGATGTATCTACCAAGGCTCAGAGTTTAGACGCCAATGTACCCGAATCCTCACTCCCTCGGACGGTGGCGTCGAGGACCTCCACCTCGAAGACCTCCGGTGTCAAAATCACCTGGACGATCGTCTGTTCGACGTGGCCACCGTGCTTCACGGCAAAGTCCGCCTACAAATGGTTGAAGAGCACAACGCCCACCGGGCCGCGCTAGTCAGCGTCGATCACCCTTGCGCCCACGTCGGGAAAGTGAAAACTTGTTAGTACGAAAATTGCATCAGTTAAACTAAATAGTATATTACAATTCACAAGACCCATTAAGTTAAGATTCCTTCTCATCTAGCAATTTAAAGGGGCTCATGCCGAAAATATATGCTTAATTCCTCACTGCCTATTCAAACTAAATATATAGATTTGGCAAATGCATAGAAAAACATAAAGTCAAAAGAAACACACAAATGCATATGTGAACTAAATTACTTTGTGTGTTAGCAGATTTCTTGTTAGGTTATTCGCTATATATAGTACGACATCAGGCAGGGTGATGTGTTTACTTTGCACCGCAATGTTTGGCACCATGTTCAGTCTTCGCAGACAAATAGAATACAATGTTGGGCAGGACAAGGTAAAGAAAAATACAAAAATTTGTAGTTACTAAATCATTAGCATTAATCAGTGCCTTCTGCCGCGGGGGTCATGTGTCAACTGATTTCAAGTATGTTCTTGCAAGCTACAAAGATGTTCAGAATTACTTGCAATCTGGTTTTTGCAAGCTACAAAGATGTTCAGAATTACTGCTTATCTAGTAGTACAAATGGTGAAAACAGATTATGAAGTAGTCCAGACTCTACATACACATATGTGATGAGCATTGAAGCATTCACTCTCCCAGGCTATTTAGGATCATCAACCTAGTGGATGTCATCCGGTAACAGAGGAAGTGCATCCTATATAAGGCACCCAACAAAAAGCTAAGTGATGGCTACTGTTTTCTCAGGCAGGGTGTACAAACTTAACAAAAAAGAAAGTGCACTAGCACTATAGAGTCCGGTATATCCAGTTTCTATGGCAAGTACTAAGGTCTAAGAACGATATGCTACTAAATGATTGATTTTGCTGCTCATGGACATAGACATGAGCAAGCACATGGCAGGGCCATGAACCTATGCAAAGCATCAATTGTTTTCAGCTCCATGGCAACATGTCCAGTGGAAATCAAGATACTACCCACTTGGACAACTGAATCTACCATGCGCATGCGGGATGCTACAGCTTCCTCAAAAAACAAGTAAAGAAGAGCATCATGGTTTCCTCACCCGAATACAGTGACCCACTCGCCATCTGCCTTCCATTCGCTGGCCGGAGCCATCAACTCCGTCCTAGCAGCCTCCGTCGCCGGGGTCACAGAGAATAGAATGGTCCATGGCTCTGCATGAACATCCAACATATCTCTAATAGAATTACATATGAAGAAAGCATCACTCCTGACAATTTCATCAAGAAAAGGGAAGTTAGCTAACTTATAGGGAAACAAAACATCAAGATTCTAACTGAACAAAAAGAAACCTAGTCCAACTACGCATTTTTTTAGAACAGGAGGATGGCCCCCGTCCAATGGCGCATAGGCCTAGGAAATTTTATTCAAGGACCAGACAAGATCATCTTTTAGTTTACTACAATATGTAATTTAAATAGCATGAAGAAAACAACTATAGAATGAAGAGTGAACTATGATCCAATATTGTGAAGAATATTAAAATGAAGGTGGATTTTTCATATTCGAGTTTTTCTTCATAGTAAGTTAAAAAAATAAATGAATATATGCATAAGGTGGATTTTCACATGCAACCTGTGGTAGTTTCGGTTTGTGCCGGCTTCAATTGTCACTCCAAACCTCTATTTCTCCTGTGGGCAACTCAAAATTGTTTACAATCCGTTATCTACAACAAATAAAATGGACTGAACCTAATGATTCATTCAACTCAACTCTGCTTTGAACAAGTTGGCCACATTTAAATAAGAAGAATTGGAGAAGTGTACTTTCAGATCTACAGTACGTACTTTGGGCCAAAAGGTCAAATTTACCTACTGGACGGCATGTATAATAATATTAGTAATTCACCACTGAGATAGATGAGAAGATGAATTTATATGGGATGTGAGACTCGACAGTGGCGGGTACAGTATCAAATTTGTCCTTTCTTTGCAAGAGAGGAAGAGAAATTAGATTGGGGATCAGAAGAAGGTGGGTACCGGTGGACCTGTTCATTGTTGTGGAGGAAGGAGGGCTTGTAGGCGCTTGGGGTAGTCCTCTGCTGCCTCACCTCACCTTGCCTACTGCCTCACGCAACAAGTCAGCAACGCTGCTGTGTGTGTGCGTCTGCGTCTGTGCACTGCAGGGAAACCAAAGAGGCTACGCACGAGGGAAGGAAAAAAGGAAAGGGAGGCAGATCGAGAGAGTACCCTGGCGGCCATGGCGTCGTCGGCTGAGCGGAGTAGAAGCATACGGACGGATGGAGGTCCTGTCCAGGCGCGCGAGCTCGCAATTGGGGAGATGCAGCCAACGCCATGAAGGTGGAGCTCCAGGTCCTAGCCCTCGGCCATGGATGTGGATCTCCAGGTCCAGGCCCTCGGCCATGGACATGGATTTCTAGGTCCAAGCCCTTGGCGGATTTGGGACTGAGAGCCACTGCCTGACCTATTCTCTTCTCGTCGTCTTCTGGTGAGGGGAGGGGCGAGGGTGGCGGTGGCGGTGGCGGCGGTCGTGCGGAGGCCTGGCTGGCCGGCTGCAGCGCTCGGGGCTGCACACACTCGTGGATTGGGAGAGGATAGGAGGCCGGCGGTGGAGGGGATCTGGATCGAGGTTTGGGTGGAACTTTTTTTTGATAAACATGGCCGGGTGGACGGCGAGAACTTGGAGTACAGTTGGTGGCATAGCAGCAGCGTGGTGTGTCCCACCTGTGCTACAACTATCCATCTAGTAGTAGCGCAGATCTTATACCCACGCTATTACTATTTTCTGTTGAGGGGGTAGGGTGGAAATCATTTAGTAGCAGCGCAGGTTTTTTGTCCCTGTGCTACTACTATGTCATACCAGCAACGCGTTGTTTTTGTCGCGCTACTAATAAGTAGCAGTAGCGCCCTATTTTAGGCCGCGCTGCTGGTAAGATTCTGTGTATAAGGTTTTTCCTAGTAGTGTAGTAGGAGTAGGGAAGAGGGGAATCCTACTCCTGCTAGGAGGAGGATTCCTCCTCCTGGCGCACCAACAAGGGCCGGTCAGCCTTCCCCTTGCTCCTTTATATACAGGGGTAGGGGGCACCTCTAGACACACAAGTTGATCATGAAGTTCTCTCCCAGCCGTGTGCGGTGCCCCCCTTCCACCATAATCCACCTCGGTCATACTGTAGTAGTGCTTAGGCGAAGCCCTTTCACGGTAGCTTCATCAACATCGTCACCACGCCGTCGTGCTGACGAAACTCTTCCCCGAGCTCTACTGGATCGTGAGTTCGTGGGACGTCACCGAGCTGAACGTGTGCTGAACGCGGAGGTGTCGTACATTCGGTACTGAGGATCGATCGATCGTGAAGACGTACGACTACATCAACCGCGTTGTCATAACGCTTCCGCTTAACGGTCTATGAGGGTAAGTGGACAACACTCTCCCCTCTCGTTGCTATGCATCACCATGATCCTGCGTGTGCGTAGGATTTTTTTGAAATTACTACGTTCCCCAATAGTGGCATCTGAGACAGGTTTTATGCGTAGATTTTATATGCACGAGTAGAACACAAGTGAGTTGTGGGCGATACAAGTCATACTGCTTACCAGCATGTCATACTTTGGTTCGACGGTATTGTTGGATGAAGCGGCCCAGACCGACATTATGCATACGCTTACGCGAGACTGGTTCTACTGACGTGCTTTGCACACAGGTGGCTCCCGACTGTCAGTTTCTCCAACTTTAGTTGAACCGAGTGTGGCTACGCCCGGTCCTTGAGAAGGTTAAAACAGCACTAACTTGACAAACTATAGTTGTGGTTTTGATGTGTAGGTAAGAACGGTTCTTGCTCAGCCCGTAGCAGCCACGTAAAACTTGCAACAACAAAGTACAGGACATCTAACTTGTTTTTGCAGGGCATGTTGTGATGTGATATGGTCAAGACATAATGCTATATTTATTGTATGAGATGATCATATTTTGTAACGAAGTTATCGGCAACTGGCAGGAGCCATATGGTTGTCGCTTTATTGTATGCAATGCAATCGCCCTGTAATTGCTTTACTTTCTCACTAAGCGGTAGCGATAGTCGTAGAAGCAATAGTTGGTGAGACGACAAAGATGCTACGATGGAGATCAAGGTGTTGCGCCGGTGACGATGATGATCATGACGGTGCTTCGGAGATGGAGATCACAAGCACATGATGATGATGGCCATATCATATCACTTATATTGATTGCATGTGATGTTTATCCTTTATGCATCTTATTTTGCTTTGTTTGACGGTAGCATTATAAGATGATCTCTCACTAAATTTCAAGATAAAAATGTTCTCCCTGAGTATCCACCGTTGCCAAAGTTCGTCGTGCCGAGACACCACGTGATGATCGGGTGTGATAAGCTATACGTCCATCTACATCGGGTACAAGCCAGTTTTGCACACGCAGAATACTCGGGTTAAACTTGACGAGCCTAGCATATGCAGATATGGCCTCGAAATACTGAGACCGAAAGGTCGAGCATGAATCATATAGTAGATATGATCAACATAGTGATGTTCACCATTGAAAACTACTCCATTTCACGTGATGATCGATTATGGTTTAGTTGATATGGATCACGTGATCACTTAGATGATTAGAGGGATGTCTACCGAAGTGGGAGTTCTTAAGTAATATGATTAATTGAACTTAAATTTATCATGAACTTAGTACTTGATAGTATTTTGCTTATCTATGTTGTTGTAGATAGATGGCCCGTGTTGTTGTTCCGTTGAATTTTAATGCGTTCCTTGAGAAAGCAAAGTTGAAAGATGATGGTAGCAATTACACGGACTGGGTCCGTAACTTGAGGATTATCCTCATTGCTGCATAGAAGAATTACGTCCTGGAAGCACCGCTGGGTGCCAGGCCTGCTGCAGATGCTGCTGATGACGTTAAGAACGTCCGGCAGAGTAAAGTTGTGATACGTCTCCAATGTATCTATAATTTTTGATTGTTCCATGCTATTATATTATCTATTTTGGATGTTTATGGGCTTTATTATACACTTTTATATTATTTTTGGGACTAACCTATTAACCCAGAGCCTAGTGCCAGTTTCTGTTTTTTCCCTTGTTTTAGAGTATCACAGAAAAGGAAAATCAAATGGAGTCCGATTGACCTGAAACTTCACGGAACTTATTTTTGGACCAGAAGAAGCCCACGGAGTATCGGAGATGGACCAGGAGAGTCTCGGGCTGCCCACGAGGGTGGGGGGTGCGCCCACCCCCCTGGGTGCGCCCCCCTGCCTCGTGGACAACCCGGAGGTCCACCGACGTACTTCTTCCTCCTATATATACCCATATACCCTAAAAACTTCGGGGAGCACAATAGATCGGGAGTTCCGCCACCAAAAGCCTCCGTAGCCACCGAAAACCAATCTAGACCGGTTCCGGCACCCTGCCGGAGGGGGGAATCCCGCTCCGATGGCCATCTTCATCATCCCGGCGTTCTCCATGACGAGGAGGGAGTAGTTCTCCCTCGGGGCTGAGGGTATGTACCAATAGCTATGTGTTTGATCTCTCTCTCTCTCTCTCTCTCTCTCGTGTTCTTGAGGTGGTACGATCTTGATGTATCGCGAGCTTTGCTATTATAGTTGGATCTTATGATGTTTCTCCCCCTCTACTCTCTTGTAATGGATTGAGTTTTCCCTTTGAAGTTATCTTATCGGATTGAGTCTTTAAGGATTTGAGAACACTTGATGTATGTCTTGCGTGGGATACCCGTGGTGACAATGGGGTATTCTATTGATCCACTTGATGTATGTTTTGGTGATCAACTTGTGGGTTCCGCCCATGAACCTATGCATAGGGGTTGGCACACGTTTTCGTCTTGACTCTCCGGTAGAAAATTTGGGGCACTCTTTGAAGTACTTTGTGTTGGTTTGAATAGATGAATATGAGATTGTGTGATGCATATCGTATAATCATACCCACGGATACTTGAGGTGACAATGGAGTATCCAGGTGACATTAGGGTTTTGGTTGATTTGTGTCTTAAGGTGTTATTCTAGCTTCATGTTATTTTACTACGGACTCTTGAATAGATCGATCAGAAAGGATAACTTTGAGGTGGTTTCGTACCCTACCACAATCTCTTCATTTATTCTCCGCTATTAGTGACTTTGGAGTGACTCTTTGTTGCATGTTGAGGTATAGTTATGTGATCCAATTATGTTATTATTGTTGAGGGAACTTGCACTAGTGAAAGTATGAACCCTAGGCCTTGTTTCAACGCATTGCAATACCGTTTGTGCTCACTTTTATCATTAGTTACGTTGCTATTTTTATATTTTCAGATTACAAAAACCATTATCTACTATCCATATTGCACTTGTATCACCATCTCTTCGCCGAACTAGTGCACCTATACAATTTACCATTGTATTGGGTGTGTTGGGGACACAAGATACTCTTTGTTATTTGGTTGCAGGGTTGCTTGAGAGAGACCATCTTCATCCTACGCCTCCCACAGATTGATAAACCTTAGGTCATCCACTTGAGGGAAATTTGCTACTGTCCTACAAACCTATGCACTTGGTGGCCCAACAACGTCTACAAGAAGAAGGTTGTGTAGTAGACATCAAGCTCTTTTCTGGCGCCGTTGCCGGGGAGGTTAGCGCTTGAAGGTATATTTTTAGATCTTGCTATCGAATCTTTTTGTTTCTTGTTTTAGCACTAGTTTAGTTTATAAAAAAACTAAAAATGGAATTGAGTTTGCCTCATACGCTTCATCTTTTTAATATCTTTCGTGAGTATGATGGAAAGGAAAATTGTGCCAAAGTATTAGAAGAAGAATGCATTAAAATGTTTGGCACTAAATCTTTGAATGATGAGCATGACTGCAATGTTGTTAGTATGAACTCCTTGATTATCCATAGTACTAATGATGATTGCACTAGTTATGATGAAAATGCCTCCTATAAACATGCCAATTTTTGTGGAGTGCATTGGGTTTTCAAGAACACACCAAATAGGGAAGATAGATATTGCAAGAGGCATAAGCATTTAGAAACTAGATGGTTGCGAAAGGCTAAATGTTATTGCTGAAAATTTAAAATTTCTTAGCCATACTTGTGAACTTTGCAATGAACATGGTCATTTAAATATCAAATGCAAATTGTTTCATGATCGAATCATGTCCAAAAATTGTGATGACTTGATTTCCCTTGCACATTATAATGAACTTAGTTTGCTTTTGGGTTATGAAGAAATGAAACGTCAAACTAAGATTATTCCAGAATATAACCTCGAGAAATTCCTCGATATTGATCTAGAAGAAATTTATATGTATTGTGCGGTGAATTGCATTGAATATCCTTATATTGCCAATTATATAAAGAAAATAAAACAAATAGAAGATGAAGAGAATACTAACGAAAGGGAAGAGACTTCCCAATATCCTCCTATTATTTCTTATGATGAATCAGGTAACGAGGAGGAGCCTTCTATTCAACCAATATCATTAATAATGAGCTCCAAAAGGAGGATTGAACCCACACATGATGTGGTGAAGAAGAAGAAAAGAAAAAGGAAGAGAGGTAAAAAGATATCTCTCCCAAATAATGCTGCTCCTATTACTGTTGTGCCTCATGAAAATATAATTGTGGAAGATGATGCACTTGATGATGATCTCGCTATGCCTATTGCTTGTTGTGATGATTATGATAGGGAAGATAATGATACTTCTTATGATCTTGAAAATCTTTTTGGCACTTGCTTTTAAGAATATGATAATTGCTATACTATTGGTGCTATCCATACTATTGATGATGATAGTGATTATGCTTATGATATGAAAAGACCCAAGCTTGGGGATGCTATGTTTGAAGAAGATGATGTTTTTGAGAATATATTTGATGCAATTAATGTTAGTCCCAAGCTTGGGGAAGCTATATTTAATGAAGATGATATTTGTAGTCTCCCAAGTTTTGATATGCAAATTTATTATGATGATAGCATGCCTCCTATTTATGATGATTATATTGATGAAAGTGGGTTTGGAAGAGTGTCAACTTTAGGAAGTAATGATCCCGCTATTTTGGAGGATGTTGAATCTTATTGTGATAATTATGAAAGTGGATTTGGAGAGGTCATGACTTTATTTAGTAATGATTCCACTATCTTGGAAGAGGTTTCAATCGATTATGATGAGAACAAAGTTGCTACTTATGATAATTATTGTGAGGATACATATGTTGGGGAACGTAGTAATTTCAAAAATTTCCTACGCACACGCAAGATCATGGTGATGCATAGCAACGAGAGGGGAGAGTGTTGTCCACGTACCCTCGTAGACCGAAAGCGGAAGCGTTAGCACAACGTGGTTGATGTAGTCGTACGTCTTCACGATCCGACCGATCAAGTACCGAACGCACGGCACCTCCGAGTTCTGCACACGTTCAACTCGATGACGTCCCTCGAACTCCGATCTAGCCGAGTGTTGAGGGAGAGTTTCGTCAGCACGACGGCGTGGTGACGATGATGATGTTCTACCGACGCAGGGCTTTGCCTAAGCACCGCTACGATATGATCGAGGTGGATTATGGTGGAGGGGGGCACCGCACACGGCTAAGAGATCAAGAGATCAATTGTTGTGTCTTTGGGGTGCCCCCTGCCCTCGTATATAAAGGAGTGGAGGAGGGGGAGGGCCGACCCTCTCTATGGCGTGCCCTAGGGGAGTCCTACTCCCACCGGGAGTAGGATTCCCCCTTTCCTAGTAGAACTAGGAGCCCTTCCAAGTAGTAGGAGTAGGAGGGAAGGAAAGGGAAGGAAAAAGGAGAAGGAAGGAAGGGGGCGCCCCCCCTCCCTAGTCCAATTCGGACCAGCCCATGGGGAGGGGTGCAACCACCCTTTGAGGCCTTTCTCTCCTTTCCCGTATGGCCCATTAAGGCCTAATACGAATTCCCGTAACTCCCCAGTACTCCCGAAAATACCCGAATCACTCGGAACCTTTCCGATATCCGAATATAGTTGTCCAATATATCGATCTTTATGTCTTGACCATTTCGAGACTCCTCGTCATGTCCCCGATCTCATCCGAGACTCCAAACTCCTTTGGTACATCAAAACACATAAACTCATAATATAACCATTATCGAACTTTAAGCGTGCGGACCCTATGGGTTCGAGAACTATGTAGACATGACCGAGATACGTCTCCGGTCAATAACCAATAGCGGAACCTAGATGCTCATATTGGCTCCTACATATTCTACGAAGATCTTTATCGGTCAAACCGCATAACAACATACGTTGTTCCCTTTGTCATCAGTATGTTACTTGCCCGAGATTCGATCGTCGGTACCTAGTTCAATCTCGTTACCGGCAAGTCTCTTTAATCGTTCCGTAATACATCATCCCACAACTAACTCATTAGTTGCAATGCTTGCAAGGCTTAAGTGATGTGCATTACCGAGAGGGCCTAGAGATACCTCTCCGACAATCGGAGTGACAAATCCTAATCTCGAAATACGCCAACCCAACAAGTACCTTCGGAGACACCTGTAGAGCACCTTTATAATCACCCAGTTACGTTGTGACGTTTGGTGGCACACAAAGTGTTCCTCCGGCAAATGGGAGTTGCATAATCTCATAGTCATAGGAACATGTATAAGTTATGAAGAAAGCAATAGCAACAAACTAAACGATCAAGTGCTAAGCTAACGGAATGGGTCATGTCAATCACATCATTCTCCTAATGATGTGACCCTGTTAATCAAATGACAACTCATGTCTATGGTTAGGAAACATAACCATCTTTGATTAACGAGCTAGTCAAGTAGAGGCATACTAGTGACAATCTGTTTGTCTATGTATTCACACATGTATTATGTTTCTGGTTAATACAATTCTAGCATGAATAATAAAAATTTATCATGATATAAGGAAATAATAATAACTTTATTATTGCCTCTAGGGCATATTTCCTTCAGTCTCCCACTTGCACTAGAGTCAATAATCTAGTTCACATCTCCATGTGATTTAAGACCAATAGTTCACATCACCATGTGATTAACATCCAAAGGGTTTACTAGAGTCAATAATCTAGTTCACATTGCTATGTGATTAACACCCAAAGAGTACTAAGGTGTGATCATGTTTTGCTTGTGAGAGAAGTTTAGTCAACGGGCTACCACATTTAGATTCGTAAGTATTTTGCAAAGTTATATGTCTACAAAGCTTTGCACGGAGCTACTCTAGCTAATAGCTCCCACTTTCAATATGTATCTAGATCGAGACTTAGAGTCATCCAGATCGATGTTAAAGCTTGCATCGACGTAACTCTTTATGACGAACTCTTTTATCACCTCCATAATCGAGAAATATTTCCTTAGTCCTCTAAGGATAATTTTGACCGCTGTCCAGTGATCTACTCCTAGATCACTATTGTACTCCGTTGCCAAAAAAAACAGTGTAGGTTATACAATAGATCTGGTACACAGCATGGCACACTTTATAGAACCTATGGCTGAGGCATAGGGAATGACTTTCATTCTCTTTCTATCCTCTACCGTGGTCGGGCTTTGAGTCTTACTCAACTTCACACCTTTTAACACAGGCAAGAACTCCTTCTTTGACTGTTCCATTTTGAACTACTTCAAAATCTTGTCAAGGTATGTACTCATTGAAAAACTTATCAAGCGCCTTGATCTATCTTTATAGATCTTGATGCTCAATATGTAGGCAGCTTCATCGAGGTCTTTCTTTGAAAAACTCCTTTCAAACATTCCTTTATGCTTTGCAGAATAATTCTACATTATCTCCGATCAACAATATGGCATTCACATATACTTATCAGAAATGATGTAGTGCTCCCACTCACTTTATTGTAAATACAGGCTTCACTGCAAGTCTGTATAAAACTATATGCTTTGATCAACTTATCAAAGCGTATATTCCAACTCTGAGATGCTTGCACCAGTCCATAGATGGATCGCTGGAGCTTGCATATTTTGTTAGTACCTTTAGGATTGACAAAACCTTCTGGTTGCATCATATACAACTCTTCTTTAATAAATCCATTAAGGAATACAGTTTTGTTTATCCATTTGTCAGATTTCATAAAATGCGGCAATTGCTAACATGATTCAGACAGACTTAAGCATAGATACGAGTGAGAAACTCTCATCGTAGTCAACACCTTGAACTTGTCGAAAACCTTTTGCGACAATTATAGCTTTGTAGATAGTAACACTACTATCAGCGTCCGTATTCCTCTTGAAGATCCATTTAATCTCAATGGCTCACCAATCAACAGGCAAGTCAATCAAAGTCCATACTTTGTTCTTATACATGGATCCCATCTCAGATTTCATGGCCTTAAACCATTTTGCGGAATCTGGGCTCATCATCGCTTCCTCATAGTTCGTAGGCTCGTCATGGTCAAGTAACATGACCTCCAGAACAGGATTACCGTACCACTCTGGTGCGGATCTCACTCTGGTTGATCTACGAAGTTCTGTAGTAACTTGATCTGAAGTTTCATGATCATCATCATTAACTTCCTCTCTTGTTGGTGTAGACATCACTGGAACTGATTTCTGTGATGAACTATTTTCCAATTCGGGAGAAGGTACAATTACCTTATCAAGTTCCATTTTCCTCCCACTCACTTCTTTCAAGAGAAACTCCTCCTCTAGAAAGGATCCATTCTCAGCAACGAATACCTTGCCTTCGGATCTGTGATAGAAGGTGTACCCAACAGTTTCTTTTGGGTATCCTACGAAGATTTACTTCTCCGATTTGGGTTCGAGCTTATCATGTTGAAACTTTTTCACATAAGCATCGCAGTCCCAAACTTTAAGAAACGACAGCTGAGGTTTCTCGCCAAACCACAGTTCATACGGTGTCATCTCCACGAATTTAGATGGTGCCCTATTTAATGTGAATGTAGCCGTCTCTAATGCATAACCCCAAAACGATAGTGGTAGATAGGTAAGAGACATCATAGATCGCACTATATCTAATAAAGTACGGTTATGACGTTCGGACACACCATTACACTGTGGTGTTCCAGGTGGCTTGAGTAGTGAAACTATTTCACATTGTTTTAACTGAAGGCCAAACTCGTAACTCAAATATTTTACTTCTGCGATCATATTGTAGAAACTTTTATTTTTGTTACGATGATTCTCCACTTCACTCTAAAATTCTTTGAGCTTTTCAAATGTTTTAGACTTGTGTTTCATCAAGTAGATATACTCATATCTGCTCAAATCATCTGTGAAGGTCAGAAAATAATGATACATGCCGTGTGCCTCAATATTCATTAGACCACATACATCAGTATGTATGATTTCCAACAAATCTGTTGCTCGCTCCAATGTTTCGGAGAACGGAGTCTTAGTCATCTTGCCCATGAGGCATGGTTCACAAGCATCAACTGATTCATAATCAAGTGATTCCAAAAGCCCATCGGCATGGATTTTCTTCATGCGCTTTACACCGATATGACCTAAATGGCAGTGCCACAAATAAGTTGCACTATCATTATTAACTTTGCATCTTTTGGCTTCAATATTATGAAAATGTGTATTACCACGACCGAGATCCAACAAACCATTTTTATTGGGTGTATGACCATAGAAGGTTTTATTCATGTAAACAGAACAACAATTATTCTCTAACTTACATGAATAACCATATTGCAATAAACATGATCCAATCATATTCATGCTCAACGCAAACACTAAATAACATTTATTTTAGGTTTAACACTAATCCCGAAAGTATAGGGAGTGTGCGATGATGATCATATCAATCTTGGAACCATTTCTAATACACATCGTCACTTCACCCTTAACTAGTCTATGTTCATTCCGCAACTCCCGTTTCGAGTTACTATTCTTAGCAACTGAACTAGTATCAAATACTGAGGGGTTGCTATAAACACTAGTAAAGTACACATCAATAACATGTATATCAAATATACCTATGTTCACTTTGCCATCCTTCTTATCCGCCAATTACTTGGGGTAGTTCCGCTTCCAATGACCAGTCCCTTTGATGTAGAAGCACTCAGTTTCAGGCTTAGGTCCAGACTTGGGTTTTTTCACTTGAGCAGCAACTTGTTTGTTGTTCTTCTTAAAGTTCCCCTTTCTTCCCTTTGCCCCTTTACTTGAAACTAGTGGTTTTGTTTACCATCAACACTTGATGCTTTTCTTGATTTCTACCTTCGTTGATTTCAGCATCACGAAGAGCTTGGGAATCGTTTCCGTTATCCCTTGCATATTATAGTTCATCACGAAGTTCTACTAACTTAGTGATGGTGACTAGAGAATTCTGTCAATCACTATTTTATCTGGAAGATTAACTCCCACTTGATTCAAGCGATTGTAGTACCCAGACAATCTGAGCACATGCTCACTGATTGAGCTATTCTCCTCCATCTTTTAGCTATAGAACTTGTTGGAGACTTCATATCTCTCAACTCAGGTATTTGCTTGAAATATTAACTTCAACTCCTGGAACATCTCATATGGTCCATGACGTTCGAAACATCTTTGAAGTCCCGATTCTAAGCCGTTTAAGCATGGTGCACTAAACTATTGAGTAGTCATCATATTGAGCTAGCCAAACGTTCATAACATCTGCATCTGCTCCTGCAATAGGTTTGTCACCTAGCGGTGCATCAAGGACATAATTCTTCTGTGCAACAATGAGGATAAACCTCAGATCACGGATCCAATCCGCATCATTGCTACTAATATTTTTCAACTTAGTTTTCTCTAGGAACATATCAAAAATAAAACAGGGGAGCTAAACGCGAGCTATTGATCTACAACATAGATATGCTAATACTACCAGGACTAAGTTCATGATAAATTAAAGTTCAATTAATCATATTACTTAAGAACTCCCACTTAGATAGACATCCCTCTAATCATCTAAGTGATCACGTGATCCAAATCAACTAAACCATAACCGATCATCATGTGAAATGGAGTAGCTTTCAATGGTGAACATCATTATGTTGATCATATCTACTATATGATTCACGCTCGACCTTTCGGTCTCAGTGTTCCGAGGCCATATCTGCATATGCTAGGCTCGTCAAGTTTAACCTGAGTATTCTGCGTGTGCAAAACTGGCTTGCCCCCTTGTAGATGGACGTAGAGCTTATCACACCGGATCATCACGTGGTGTCTGGGCACGACGAACTTTGGCAACGGCGCATACTCAGGGAGAACACTTTTATCTTGAAATTTAGTGAGAGTTCATCTTATAATGCTACCGTCATAACTAAGCAAAGTAAGATGTATATAAAATAAACATCACATGCAATCAAAATATGTGACATGATATGGCCATTATCATCTTGTGCCTTTGATCTCCATCTCCAAAGTATCGTCATAATTTCCATCGTCACCGGCATGACACCATGATCTCCATCATCTTGATCTATATCAATGTGTCGTCACATGGTCGTCTCGCCAACTATTGCTCTTGCAACTATTGCTATCGCATAGCGATAAAGTAAAGCAATTATTTGGCGCTTGCATCTTATGCAATAAAGAGACAACCATAAGGCTTCTGCCAGTTGCCGATAACTTCAACAAAACATGATCATCTCATACAATAAAATTTAGCATCATGTCTTGACCATATCACATCACAACATGCCCTACAAAACAAGTTAGACATCCTCTACTTTGTTGTTGCAAGTTTTACGTGGCTGCTACGGGCTTAGCAAGAACCGTTCTTACCTACGCATCAAAAACCACAACGATAGTTCGTCAAGTTAGTGTTGTTTTAACCTTCTCAAGGACTGGGCGTAGCCACACTTGGTTCAACTAAAGTTGGAGAAACTGACACCCGCCAGCCACCTGTGTGCAAAGCACGTTGGTAGAACCAGTCTCGCGTAAGCGTACGCGTAATGTCGGTCCGGGCCGCTTCATCCAACAATACCGCCGAACCAAAGTATGACATGCTGGTAAGCAGTATGACTTATATCACCCACAACTCACTTGTGTTCTACTCGTGCATATGACATCTACGCATAAAACCTGGCTCGGATGCCACTGTTGGGGAACGTAGTAATTTCAAAAATTTCCTAAGCACACGCAAGATCATGGTGATGCATAGCAATGAGAGGGGAGAGTGTTGTCCACGTACCCTCGTAGAATGAAAGCGGAAGCGTTAGCACAACGTGGTTGATGTGGTCGTACGTCTTCACGATCCGACCGATCAAGTACCGAATGCACGGCACCTCCGAGTTCTGCACACGTTCAACTCGATGACGTCCCTCGAACTCTGATCCAGCCGAGTGTTGAGGGAGAGTTTCGTCACCACAACGGCGTGGTGACGATGATGATGTTCTACCGACGCAGGGCTTCGCCTAAGCACCGCTACGATATGATCGAGGTGGATTATGGTGGAGGGGGCACCGCACACGGCTAAGAGATCAAGAGATCAACTGTTGTGTCTTTGGGTGCCCCTGCCCTCGTATATAAAGGAGTGGAGGAGGGGGAGGGCCGACCCTCTCTATGGTGTGCCCTAGGGGAGTCCTACTACCACCGGGAGTAGGATTCCCCCTTTCATAGAACTAGGATCCCTTCCAAGTAGTAGGAGTAGGAGGGAAGGAAAGGGAAGGGAAAAGGAGAAGGAAGGAAGGCCCCCCCCTCCCTAGTCCAATTCGGACCAGCCCATGGGGAGGGGTGCGGCCACCCTTTGAGGCCTTTCTCTCCTTTCCCATATGGCCCATTAAGGCCCAATACGAATTTCCGTAACTCCCCGGTACTTCCGAAAATACCCGAATCACTCAGAACCTTTCCGATGTCCGAATATAGTCGTCCAATATATCGATCTTTACATCTCGACCATTTCGAGACTCCTTGTCATGTCCCCGATCTCATCTGGGACTCCGAACTCCTTCGGTACATCAAAACACATAAACTCATAATATAACCGTCATCGAACTTTAAGCGTGCAGACCCTACGTGTTCGAGAACTATGTAGACATGACTGAGACACGTCTTCGGTCAATAACCAATAGCGGAACCTGGATGCTCATATTGGCTCCTACATATTCTACGAAGATCTTTATTGGTCAAACCGCATAACAACATACGTTGTTCCCTTTGTCATCGGTATGTTACTTGCCCGAGATTCGATTGTCGGTATCTCAATACCTAGTTCAATCTCGTTGCCGGAAAGTCTCTTTACTCGTTCCGTAATACATCATCCCACAACTAACTCATTAGTTGCAATGCTTGTAAGGCTTAAGTGATGTGCATTACCGAGAGGGCCTAGAGATACCTCTCCGACAATCGGAGTTACAAAACCTAATCTCGAAATACGCCAACCCAACAAGTACCTTCGGAGACACCTGTAGAGCACCTTTATAATCACCCAGTTACGTTGTGATGTTTGGTGGCACACAAAGTGTCCCTCCGGCAAACGGGAGTTACATAATCTCATAGTCATACGAACATGTATAAGTTATGAAGAAAGCAATAGCAACAAACTAAACGATCAAGTGCTAAGCTAACGGAATGGGTCATGTCAATCACATCATTCTCCTAATGATGTGACCCCATTAATCAAATGACAACTCATGTCTATGGTTAGGAAACATAACCATCTTTGATTAACGAGCTAGTCAAGTAGAGGCATACTAGTGACAATCTGTTTGTCTATGTATTCACACATGTATTATGTTTCTGGTTAATACAATTCTAGCATGAATAATAAACATTTATCATGATATAAGGAAATAAATAATAACTTCATTATTGCCTCTAGGGCATATTTCCTTCAACATATGCTATAAAAAGTAGTGATGATTATATTTATAAAACTTGTCATGTTTATGATTACCCTTGTTCTAAACATTACTCTTTTAATGTGGAAACAATTTATAGTATTCAAGTTTCTTATGATACTCCCACTATTCCGAATGAGAAGAATTTTGCTTATGTGGAGAGTAATAAAATTTCTATGCTTGTAGAACATGAAAAGAATGCTTTATGTGATAGTTATATTGTTGAATTCATTCATGAGTCTATTGAAAATTATTATAAGGGAGGAATATATGCTTGTAGGAATTGCAATCATACCAAGTTTCCTCTCTATGTGCTTAAAGTTTTAAAGTTATGCTTGTTTTACCTTCCTATGCAAGTTGATTCTTGTTGGTCCCACAAGTTGTTTGCTCACAAAATCCCTATGCATAGGAAGAGGGTTAGACTTAGATGTGCTAGTCATATTCTTCATGATGCTCTCTTTATGTTTTAATTCTTATCCTTTATGTGAGCATCGTTGAAATCATCATGTCTAGCTAGGGGCGTTAAACGTTGGCGCTTGTTGGGAGGCAACCCAATTTTATTTTTGTTATTTTCTTTTTGTTACTGTTTAGTAATAAATAAATTATCTAGCCTCTGTTTTGGTTTTTTGTGTGTCTAATTAGTGTTTGTGCCAAGTAGAACCGTTGGGAAGACTTGGGGAAAGTCGTTTTGATCTTGCTGCAAAAAACAGAAACTTTAGCGCTCACGAGAATTGCTGCCATTTTTATTTGGAAAGTGATATTAAGTTGATTCTTTTTGCAGAGGATTAATAGACAAATTAATCAGGTCTACCAATTTATTTGAGAATTTTATGAGTTCCAGAAATATACGTTTGATCCATATTACTACAGACTGTTCTGTTTTTGACAGATTCTGTTTTCGATGTGTTGTTTGCTTATTTTGATGAATCTATGAGTAGTATCGGAGGGTATGAACCATAGATAAGTTAGAATACAGTACATATTACACCAATATGAATTTAGAATGAGTTCACAACTGTACCTAAGTGGTGATTTATTTTCTTATACTAACGGAGCTTACGAGTTTTCTGTTAAGTTTTGTATTGTGAAGTTTTCAAGTTTTGGGTAAAGATTCGATGGACTATGGAATAAGGAGTGGAAAGAGCCTAAGCTTGGGGATTCCCAAGGCACCCCAAGGTAATATTCAAGGACAACCAAAATCCTAAGCTTGGGGATGCCCCGGAAGGCATCCCCTCTTTTGTCTTCGTTCATCAGTAAATTTACTTGGAGCTATATTTTTATTTACCACATGATATGTGTTTTGCTTGGAGCGTCATTTTATTTTCTATTGTTTTTCTTGCTGTTTGAATAAAATACCAAGATCTGAAACTCTTATATGTTAGATAGTCTTCACATAGTTGCATAATTATTCGACTACTCATTGATCTTCACTTATATCTTTCAGAGTAGTTTGTCATTTGCTCTACTACTTCACTTATATCCTTTTAGAGCACGGTGGTGGTTTTATTTTGTAGAAATAGATGAACTCTCATGCGTCACTTATATTATTTTGAGAGTCCTAAACAGCATGGTAATTTTCTTTGGTTATGAATTTAGTCCTAATATGATGGGCATCCAAGATGGGTATAATAAAAACTTTCATATAAAGTGCATTGAATACTATGAGAAGTTTGATACTTGATAATTGTTTTGAGATATGGAGGTGGTGATATTAGAGTTAGGATAGTTGGTTAGTTGTGAATTTAAGAAATACTTGTGTTGAAGTTTGTGATTCCCATAGCATACACGTATGGTGAACCGTTATATGACGAAGTCGGAGCATGATTTATTTATTGATTGTCTTCCTTATGAGTGGCGGTCGGGGACGAGCGATGGTCTTTTCCTACCAATCTATCCCCCTAGGAGCATGCGCGTAGTACTTTGTTTTGATAACTAATAGATTTTTGCAATAAGTATGTGAGTTCTTTATGACTAATGTTGAGTCCATGGATTATACGCACTCTCACCCTTCCACCATTGCTAGCCTCTCTAATACCGTGCACCTTTCACCGGTATCATAAACCCACCATATACCTTCCTCAAAACAGCCACCATACCTACTTATTATGGCATTTCCATAGCCATTCCGAGATATATTGACATGCAAATTTCCACCGTTCCGTTATTATGACACGTTTCATCATTGTCATATTGCTTGGCATGATCATGTAGTTGACATCGTATTTGTGGCAAAGCCACTGTTCATAATTCTTCCATACATGTCACTCATGAGTCATTGCACATCCCGGTACACCGCCGGAGGCATTCATATAGAGTCATACTTTGTTCTACTATCGAGTTGTAATCATTGAGTTGTAAATAAATAGAAGTGTGATGATCATCATTAATAGAGCATTATCCCAAAAAAAAGAGAAAGGCCAAAAAAAAGAAAGGCCAAATAAAAAAAGGAAGGCCAAATAAAAAAAGGAAGGCCAAGAAAAGAAAGGACAAATAAAAAAATAAAAATAAAAGGGACAATGCTACTATCCTTTTTTCCACACTTGTGCTTCAAAGTAGCATCATGATCTTCATGATAGAGAGTCTCTTGTTTTGTCACCTTCATATACTAGTGGGAAATTTTCATTATTAGAACTTGGCTTGTATATTCCAACAATGGGCTTCCTCAAATGCCCTAGGTCTTCGTGAGCAAGCAAGTTGGATGCACACCCACTTAGTTCCTTTTGTTGAGCTCTCATATACTTATAGCTCTAGTGCATCCGTTGCATGGAAATCCCTACTCACTCACATTGATATCTATTAATGGGCATCTCCATAGCCCGTTGATACGCCTAGTTGATGTGAGACTATCTTCTCCTTTTTTTCTTCTCCACAACCACCATTCTATTCCACATATAGTGCTATATCCATGGCTCACGCTCATGTATTTCGTGAAGACTGAAAAAGTTTGAGAACACCAAAAGTATGAAACAATTGCTTGTCTTGTCATCGGGGTTGTGCATGATTTAAATATTTTGTGTGGTGAAAATGGAGCATAGCCAGACTATATGATTTTGTAGGGATAGCTTTCTTTGGCCATGTTATTTTGAGAAGACATGATTACTTTGTTAGTATGCTTGAGGTATTATTACTTTTATGTCAATATTAAACTTTTGTCTTGAATCTTATGGATCTGAATATTCTTGCCACAATAAAGAGAATTACATGGATAAATATGTTAGGTAGCATTCCACATCAAAAATTCTATTTTTATCATTTACCTACTCGAGGACGAGCAGGAATTAAGCTTGGGGATGCTGATACGTCTCCAATGTATCTATAATTTTTGATTGTTCGATGCTATTATATTATCTGTTTTGGATGTTTATGGGCTTTATTATACACTTTTATATTATTTTTGGGACTAAGCTATTAACCAAGAGCCCAGTGCCAGTTTCTGTTTTTTTCCATGTTTTAGAGTATCGTAGAAAAGGAAAATCAAACGGAGTCCAATTGACCTGAAACTTCACAGAACTTATTTTTGGACCAGAAGAAGCCCATGGAGTATCAGAGATGGACCAGGAGAGTCCCAGGCTTCCCATGAGGGTGGGGGGCGCACCCACCCCCCTGGGCGCCCCCCTGCCTCGTGGACAGCCCGGAGGTCCACCGACGTACTTCTTCCTCCTATATATACCCATATACCCTAAAAACTTCGAGGAGCACAATAGATCGGGAGTTTCGCCGCCAGAAGCCTCTGTAGCCACCGAAAACAAATCTAGACCCGTTCTGGCACCCTGCCAGAGGGGGGAATCCCTCTCCGGTGGCCATCTTCATCATCCCGGCGTTCTCCATGACGAGGAGGGAGTAGTTCTCCCTCGGGGCTGAGGGTATGTACCAGTAGCTATGTGTTTGATCTCTCTCTCTCTCGTGTTCTTGAGGTGGTACGATCTTGATGTATCACGAGCTTTGCTATTATAGTTGGATCTTATGATGTTTCTCCCCCTCTACTCTCTTGTAATGGATTGAGTTTTCCCTTTGAAGTTATCTTATTGGATTGAGTCTTTAAGGATTTGAGAACACTTGATGTATGCCTTGCGTGGGATACCCGTGGTGACAATGGGGTATTCTTTTGATCCACTTGATGTATGTTTTGGTGATCAACTTGCGGGTTCCACCCATGAACCTATGCATAGGGGTTGGCACACGTTTTTGTCTTGACTCTCTGGTAGAAACTTTGGGGCACTCTTTGAAGTAATTTGTGTTGGTTTGAATAGATGAATCTGAGATTGCGTGATGCATATCGTATAATCATACCCACGGATACTTGAGGTGACAATGGAGTATCTAGGTGACATTAGGGTTTTGGTTGATTTGTGTCTTAAGGTGTTATTCTAGTACGAACTCTATGATAGATTGAACGGAAAGAATAACTTCATGTTATTTTACTACGGACTCTTGAATAGATCGATCAGAAAGGATAACTTTGAGGTGGTTTCGTACCCTACCATAATCTCTTCGTTTGTTCTCCGCTATTAGCGACTTTGGAGTGACTCTTTGTTGCTGATACGTCTCTGTCGTATCTATAATTTTTGATTGTTCCATGCCAATATTCTACAACTTTCATATACTTTTGGCAACTTTTTATACTATTTTTGGGACTAACATATTGATCCAGTGCCCAGTGCCAGTTCCTATTTGTTGCATGTTTTTTGTTTCGCAGAAAATCCATATCAAACGGAGTCCAAACGGAATAAAAACTGACGGAGATTTTTTTTGAATATATGTGATTTTTGGGAAGAAAAACCAACGCGAGACGATGCCCGAGGGGGCCACGAGGCAGGGGGCGTGCCCCAGGGGGGCAGGCGCGCCCCTGACACTCGTGGCCACCCCATAAGGCGGTTGATGCCCTTCTTCCGCCGCAAGAAATCTAATATCTGGATAGAGATCATGTTAAAATTTCATCCCAATCGGAGTTAAGGATCTCCGGGAATATAAGAAACGGTGAAAGGGTAGAATCAGGGAACACAGAAACAGAGAGAGACAGATAGACAGATCCAATCTCGGAGGGGCTCTCACCCCTCCCATGCCATG
Organism: Triticum aestivum; assembly: GCF_018294505.1. Lineage (NCBI taxonomy): Eukaryota > Viridiplantae > Streptophyta > Magnoliopsida > Poales > Poaceae > Triticum > Triticum aestivum. The sequence goes on from NC_057812.1 coordinate 584,972,360, forward strand.
GAGACCAAGGACTAGAGGGGAAACCCTTCTCCCATCTAGGGAGGAGGTCAAGGAAGAAGAAGGAGGGGGGGGGCTCTCTCCCCCTCGCTTCCGATGGCGCCGGAGTGCCACCGAGGGCCATCATCATCACCGCAATCTTCACCAACAACTTCACTGCCATCATCACCAACTCTCCCCCCCTTTATGCAGCGGTGTAACCCCTCTTTTACCCGCTGTAATATCTACTTAAACATGGTGCTCAACGCTATATATTATTTCCCAATGATGTATGACTATCCTATGATGTTTGAGTAGATCCGTTTTGTCCTATGGGTTATTTGATGATCAAGATTGGTTTGAGTTTCATGTTTTATTATTGGTGATGTCCTATGGTGCTCTCCGTGTCGCTCAAGCGTGAGGGATTCCCGCTGTAGGGTTTGCAATATGTTCATGATTTTTTATGGTGGATGGCGTGAGTGACAGAAGCACATACCCGAGTAAGTAGGTTGTTTGGGTATGGGATAAAGAGGACTTGATGCTTTAATGCTATGGTTGGGTTTTACCTTAATGATCTTTAGTAGTTGCAGACGCTTGCTAGAGTTCCAATCATAAGTGCATATGATCCAAGTAGAGAAAGTATTTTAGCTTATGCCTCTCCCTCATATAAAATTGCAATAATGATTACCGGTCTAGTTATCGATTGCCTAGGGACAAATAACTTTCTTGTAACAACAAGCTCTCTACTAAAACTAATTTAGTTGTGTCTTTATCTAAACAACCCCTACTTTTTATTTACATGCTCTTTATTACCTTGCAAACCTATCCAACAACACCTACAAAGTTCTTCTAGTTTCATACTTGTTCTAGGTAAAGCGAACGTTAAGCGTGCGCAGAGTTGTATCGGTGGTTGATAGAACTTGAGGGAATATTTGTTCTACCTTTAGCTCCTCGTTGGGTTCGACACTCTTACTTATCAAAACTGTTGCGATCCCCTATACTTGTGGGTTATCAAGACCTTTTTCTGGCGCCGTTGCCGGGGAGCAATAGCGTGGGGTGAATATTCTCGTGTGTGCTTGTTTGCTTAATCACTAAGTAATTTTTATTTGCAGTTCTTAGTTGTTCTTTATCTTTAGTTATGGATATGGAACACGAAATACCAAAAAAATAGGTGTACTTGCTGCTCATGTAGATGAGGAACCTCCTAAAACCCTCGATGCTCATTATGTGACATATATTATGTACTACTTTGATAATCCAGAGAAAACCCCATTCAATTTGGTAATTGGAGACACGTTGGATCAACGTGAATACTTTAGGGATTATCGCTTGACTCAAAAAGGGAAAATATTATGGGATCAAATTTATATGTTGTATTGGTATGCTAGGCAACTATGCTTGAGATATGATTATACTTGTTGCTCTAGGATGAAGGCTCCACACCTTCCCTTTTCATGTGAATTTAATGATAATGAAACTTTGGCTTCTTATGCTAGAGGTATATATGACTACTATGATGTGGACCAAATAGAATAATTTGTTGCTTTTATGGGTGCTTATGAAATTGAATCTATGTTCAAAGAATATGAAAATCTTTATGATGCTGTCTACGGACCTGAAAATTTAGCTATCCTTAAATATTGTTATGAGAATTATGAATACAATTCCGATATTGATGCGTTTATTGAGAAAGTCTCCGCTGTCCCAGAAGAGACTAATATTTTGCAGGAATCTATGGAAGAAGAAATTGATGAAATTGTGATCTCATTGGATGAAAAAGATGAGGAGGAGAGCGAAGAACAAAAGGAGGAAGAGCGGATTGATCACCCATGCCCACCTTCTAATGAGAGTAACTCTTCAACTCATACATTGTTTAATTTCCCTTCGTGCTTACCGAAGGATGAATGCTATGACAATTGCTATGACCCCGTTGATTCTTTTGAAATATCTCTTTTTTGATGATGCTTGCTATGCTTGTGGCCAAGATGCCAATATGAATTATGCTTATGGAGATGAACTTGCTATAGTTCCTTATGTTAAACATGAAATTGTTGCTATTGCACCCACACATGATAGTCCTATTATCTTTTTGAATTCTCCAAACTACACTATATCGGAGAAGTTGGTGCTTATTAAGGATTATATTGATGGGTTGCCTTTTACTACTACACATGATGATTTTGATGAGTATAATATATGTGCTTGCTGCTCCTACTTGCAATTATTATGAGAGAGGAACTATATATCCACCTCTCTATGTTTCCAACACGATAAAATTGCAAGAAACTGATTATACTATGCATTGGCCTTTATTATGTGTGCATGAATTGTTCTTTTATGACATGCCAATGCATAGGAAGAGAGTTAGACTTCGTTGTTGCATGATATATGTTACGTTGTGCTCACTACTAAATTACAAATCATTGTTAATTAAAATTGGCTTTGATATACCTAGGGATCCGGGTGGATTCATTACTTGAGCACTATATGTCTAGCTTAATGGCTTTAAAGAAAGCGCTTCCAGGGAGACAACCCGGAAGTTTTAGAGAGTCATTTACTTCTGTTGAGTGCTTTTATATAGTTTAAAAACAACAAAAATAAAGAGGGGATCCCAAAACTTTTTCAAAAAGGAAAGCAAAAGTGAGAAAGATGAGCATTGTTGAAGTGGGAGCTAGCCTTGAACTTTGTTCATGCTCACGGAAACTTTGTGAAACTTGATTACAGAAACTTTTTAATAAAAATAATTATCCCCTTGTACAATTCCATTGTATTATAAAAATAATGTGCCAAGGTTTGCCTTTAGGATGTTTACAATGCTTGTAGGTTTGTACGGTATAGGACAGAAACTTTGGATGTAGTGCGCAATTTTACATTTTTACTGGAACGTCAAATGGTTATGATTCCTTTTGAACTGTCTTTCTATGCAAATTGTTTATTTTTCCTAATTTTGGCAGAATTTTTCAAGTATCAGAGGTATGGTGAATGTTCAGATTATTACAGACTGTTCTGTTTTATATAGATTCTAATTTTGATTCATAGTTTGCTCGTTTTGATGAAACTATCGATTTATATCAGTGGATTAAGCCATGAAAAAGTTATACTACAGTAGACACAATGCCAAAACAAAATATGAATTGGTTTGCAACAGTACTTAGAGTAGTGATTTGCTTTATTATACTAACGGATCTTACCGAGTTTTCTGTTGAAGTTTTGTGTGGATGAAGTGTTCGATGATCGAGAAGGTCTCGATGTAAGAAGAAGGAAGAGAGGCAAGAGCTCAAGCTTGGGGATGGCCGAGGCACCCCAAGTAAATATTCAAGGAGACTCAAGCGTCTAAGCTTGGGGATGCCCTGGAAGGCATCCCCTCTTTCTTCAACAAGTATCAGTATGTTTTCGGATTCGTTTCGTTCACGCGATATTTGCAATCTTGGAGCATCTTTTGCATTTAGTTTTCATTTTTATTTTATGCACCATGCTGGTATGAGATAGTCCTTGGTTGATTTATAGAATGCTCTATGCACTTCACTTATATCTTTTGAGTATGGCTTTATAGAATGCTTCATGTGCTTCACTTATATCATTTGAAGTTTGGATTGCCTGTTTCTCTTTACATAGAAAACCACCATTTGTAGAATGCTCTTTTGCTTCACTTATATTTGTTAGAGCACGGGCATATCTTTTGTAGAAAGAATTAAACTCTCTTGCTTCACTTATATCTATTTCGAGAGATGACAGGAACTGGTCATTCACATGGTTAGTCATAAAATCCTACATAAAACTTGTAGATCACTGAATATGATATGTTTGATCCCTTGCAATGATATAAAGATGGTGATATTAGAGTCATGCTAGTGGGTAGTTGTGGATTAGTATAAATACTTGTGTTGAGGTTTGTTATTCCCGTAGCATGCACGTATGGTGAACCGTTATGTGATGAAGTCGGAGCATGATTTATTTATTGATTGTCTTCCTTATGAGTGGCGGTCGGGGACGAGCGATGGTCTTTTCCTACCAATCTATCCCCCTAGGAGCATGTGCTTAGTACTTTGTTTCGATAGCTAATAGACTTTTCAATAAGTATGTGAGTTCTTTATGACTAATGTTGAGTCCATGGATTATACGCACTCTCACCCTTCCACCATTGCTAGCCCCTCTAGTATCGCGCAACTTTCGCCGGTACCATAAACCCACCATATACCTTCCTCAAAACAGCCACAATACCTACCTACTATGGCATTTCCATAGCCATTCCGAGATATATTGCCATGCAACTTCCATCATCATCATATACATGACTTGAGCATTCATTGTCATATTGCTTTGCATGATCGTAAGATAGCTAGCATGATGTTTTCATGGCTTGTCCGTTTTTTGATGTCATTGCTACGCTAGATCATTGCACATCCCGGTACACCGCCGAAGGCATTCATATAGAGTCATATCTTTATTCTAGATATCGAGTTGTAATATTGAGTTGTAAGTAAATAAAAGTGTGATGATCATCATTATTAGAGCATTGTCCCAGTGAGGAAAGGATGATGGAGACTATGATTCCCTCACAAGTCGGGATGAGACTCCGGACGAAAAAAATAAAAAAAGAAAAAAAGAAAAAAAGAGAGAAAGGCCAAAAAAAGAGAAGGCCCAAAAAATAAAAAATAAGAGAAAAAGAGAGAAGGGATAATGTTACTATCCTTTTACCATACTTGTGCTTCAGAGTAGCACCATGTTCTTCATATAGAGAGTCTCTTGAGTTATCACTTTCATATACTAGTGGGAATTTTCATTATAGAACTTGGCTTGTATATTCCGATGATGGGCTTCCTCAAATGCCCGAGGTCTTCATGAGCAAGCAAGTTGGATGCACACCCACTTAGTTTCCAGTTTGAGCTTTCATACACTTATAGCTCGTAGTGCATCCGTTGCATGGCAATCCCTACTCACTCACATTGATATCTATTGATGGGCATCTCCATAGCCCGTGGATACGCCTAGTTGATGTGAGACTATCTTCTCTGTTTTGTCTTCTCCACAACCACCATTCTATTCCACCTATAGTGCTATGTCCATGGCTTACGCTCATGTATTGCATGAAAGTTGAAAAGGTTTGAGAACGTCAAAAGTATGAACCAATTGCTCGGCTTGTCATCGGGGTTGTGCATGATGTGAATATTTTGTGTGGTGAAGATGGAGCATAGCCAGACTATATGATTTTGTAGGGATAACTTTCTTTGGCCATGTTATTTTGAAAAGACATGATTTCTTTATTAGTAGGCTTGAAGTATTATTGTTTTTAAGTCAAATGATAGACTATTGCTTTGAATAACTCGTGTCTTAATATTCATGCCATGATTAGTGAGGGAGTCCTGGATTAGGGGGTCTCCGGACATCTGGACTATATCCTTTGGTCGGACTGTTAGACTATGAAGATACAAGATTGAAGACTTCGTCTCGTGTCCGGATGATACTCTACTTGGCGTGGAAGGCAAGCTAGGCAGTACGGATATGGATATCTCCTCCTTTGGAACTGACCTTGTGTAACCCTAGCCCTTTCCGGTGTCTATATAAACCGGAGGGTTTTAGTCCGTAGGACTACATACAATCATACCATAGGCTAGCTTCTAGGGTTTAGCCTCTTTGATCTCATGGTAGATCAACTCTTGTAATACCCATATCATCAAGAATATATCAATCAGGACGTAGGGTTTTACCTCCATCAAGAGGGCCCAAACCTGGGTAAAACTTCGTGTCCCCTGCCTCCTGTTACCATCCGCCTTAGACGCACAGTTCGGGACCCCCTACCCGAGATCCGCCGGTTTTGACACCGAATTGGTGCTTTCATTGAGAGTTCCTCTGTGTCGTCGCCGTTAGGCTTGATGGCTCCTACGATCATCGATAGTGATGCAGTCCAGGGTGAGACTTTTCTCCCCGGAAAGATCTTTGTGTTCGGCGGCTTCGCACTGTGGGCCAACTCGCTTGGCCATCTGGAGCAGATCGAAAGTTACGCCCCTGGCCACCAGGTCAGGTATGGAAGCTTAAACTACACGGCCGATAACCATGGAGAATTGATCTTCGACGGATTCGAGCCTCTGCCTTGTGCGTCATGCAGTCACGATGAGTATGATTTAGCTCTACCATCAGACAGTGTTCAGGCGATCGCACCAGCAACCGCTCCGAGCCTCGATTCGGAGCCAGTTGCACCATCCGTGGACGGGTGGATAGACCCCGTCACGGGGGCCGTATCCTCAGTGGTGATCGAGCCAAATATCGACCTTACCCTTCACGAGAGCCGTGTTGCTAAACTGCCGGATTCTTCTCCGGCCACGGACTCTAAACCGCCTGCGCCCGTTCCTATTGAATCCAATTGGGCGCCGATCATGGAGTTTGCCTCAACGGATATTTTTCGGCACTCGCCCTTCGGCGACGTACTGAACTCATTAAGGTCTCTCTCCTTGTCAGGAGGATCCTGGCCGAACTATGTCCGGCAGGATTGGGATGCGGATGACGAAGAAATTCGCCGCCCACCCACCACCCACTTAGTAGCCACTGCCGATGACTTAACCGACATGCTCGACCTCGACTCCGAAGACATCAACGGTATGGATGACGATGTAGGAGACGAACAGGAACCACTGCCCACAGGGCACTGGACGCCCACTTCATCACATGACGTATACATGGTGGACACACCAAAAGGAAACGACGACGAGGAACAGAAGGATGCAACGAAGGGTTGTCCCCTCGAGAAGCAGTCAAAGCGGCGGCATAAGCGCCGCTCCAAATCCCGCCTCGGCAGAAACAACGATCATATAGACCCAGCGTTACATCAGGCTGAACCATCGCGGATCACGGCAACACGGAGAATCAAACCGAACAACCCGACTCTGTCAAAGATAATAGTCCGGATGACATCACACCGGACAGACACCCGGAGCAACAGAATGCCCATCAAAGGCTTGTTGCTACCGCGAGGAGTCTAAAAAAAGCAGAAGCAAAGGCTCAAAGCTGCGCAAGACATACTCAGAATCAGATGGAGTAAAGTACTCAACACAGCAGCGAAGTACGGCCGTAATCTCCACTCCAAGAGCTACCCGAAGCGGAAGTTGCTACCTGAAGTCGATGAGGAGGCCTTTGATCCCCCGCAACCAAAAATTAAAACGGCCATTTGGCCGGATAGATGACCTCACGGCCAACATAGAGCGGCAAACAACGCTGCACATGAGCCAATACGCGATCCACACGAAGGCTCGCATCAAAAGGACGACACAACCAGATCCATCTATGGACCACGCAAGCGCGCTCCAGCATACGATGCAACACAACAAACATCCGAACAACACTGTACACCCAGATACAGGGGTGCCGCACACCCCCTATGTTTCACCGACGAGGTGCTGGACCATGAATTTCCAGAGGGATTTAAACCCGTAAACATAGAGTCATATGACGGAACAATAGACCCCGGGGTCTGGATTGAGGACTATATCCTCCATATACATATGGCTCGAGGAGATGATCTCCACGCCATTAAGTATTTACCCCTCAAACTCAAAGGGCCAGCTCGGCACTGGCTTAAAAGCCTCCCCGAAAGCTCCATTGGAAGCTGGGAAGAGCTCGAAGACGCTTTTTGGGCGAATTTTCAAGGGACTTATGTCCGACCTCCGGATGCGGACGATTTGAGTCATATAACTCAACAGCCCGGAGAGTCAGCCCGAAAGCTTTGGAATAGGTTTCTTACTAAAAAGAACCAAATAGTCGACTGTCCAGACGCCGAAGCCTTGGCATCCTTTAAGCACAGCGTCCGAGACGAATGGCTCGCCAGACACCTCGGCCAAGAAAAGCCGAGAACAATGGCAGCATTAACAAGCCTCATGACCCGCTTTTGCGCGGGCGAGGACAGCTGGCTAGCCCGGTGCAGCACCAGCGACCCAAGTACATCCGAAGATAGAGATGGAAATGGGAAATCACGACGCAGCAAAAATAACAAGCGCCAGAATAAAGAAGACAGCCCGAAGAGCACGGCGGTAAACGCCGGATTCACAAGCTCTCGGCCAGGTCAGCAAAAGCCGCCCTCTAAAGGCAGCAGAGACGAACTATCCAGCCTAAACAAAATTCTGGACCAAATATGTCAGATCCATAGCACCCCTGGTAAACCCGCTAATCATACCCACAGAGAATGTTGGGTCTTCAAGCAGTTCGGCAAGCTCAACGCCGTACACAAGGGGGAGGATACACCAAGCAAAGACGAGGATGAGTCTCTCAAGCAAGACACTGGGGAACAAAAGAAATTTCCACCAGAAGCCAAAACAGTAAACGTGTTACACGTTATCAAAGGGAGAAACAAAGCGGCACTCCTAGATAAATATGCCCAAGAGCCTATCACCGTGGAGTTCTGCCATTGGTCGTCTCAACCGATCACTTTCGACCATCGGGATTACTCAGCAAGTATCCAGCGTGCAGGATGGGCTGCCTTGGTATTAGACCCAATAATTGACGGATACTACTTCACACGAGTCCTGATGGACGGTGGCAGCAGTCTAAACCTGATATATCAGGACACAATCCGCAAAATGGCGATAGACCCAACGAAAGTTTGCCACAACAACACTACCTTTAAAGGAGTAACACCAGGCCCAGGGGCTCATTTCACGGGCTCCCTGCTACTAGAGGTTATATTCGGCTTCCCCGATAACTTCCGTAGTGAAAATTTAACTTTCCACATTGCTCCGTTCCAAAGTGGCAATCAAGCACTACTCGGACGCGACGCTTTCGCTCGCTCCAACGCAATACCGCATTACGCTTCCCTCACGCTTAAGATGCCCGGTCCACGTGGCATCATTACAGTAAGTGGAAATATTGAGCGATCCTTGCGCGCCGAAGAGAGTGCGGCTGCCTTGGCAGCCGCACACTAAAACAGCCTCACCAACTAAAGCATTCGATAGGTCGTCAAGACCACGGACACGGTTAGACGAGTCCGGCGAAGCTATATGTAATTCATACAGGTTTGATGGCCACACCCCTATTACAAATACAAGGGGCTCAACGCACGCAGACAAGTGGCAATTTTTTGAATTGTACATGGTTTCTTTAAACCTATCTTTTTGCACGATAACTTTTCACCTGAGTTCCTCTCTTTTACAGATGACCATCGTGCTACACCCGTCCAGGATACGACACAATGGAGACACAGGCGTAGACGTGCAGCAGGGACCCATTCCAAGGATTCTTTTTAGATTAAGACCCTGCGTAAACCTTTCTTACTGTCTCTTGTTGATACACATCCCTCAAATTCTCAGTACTATTGAGAAGGATGCTGACGTCTTGGCATGTGGCCACGTCAGAATAATGCACGTACCTGGACACCAAGGGCTTCTTACAAAGGGCACTGATTAGGCCCGGTTTATACCATAAAGACCGAATACCTTAGGGAGTGTTCAGCGTCGCGAGTTTGGCCTTATATGCATCAGCTCCGAATCATGTCTTTGGTCAAATGTTGGGTTTGCCCATCTCTTGTGTTTTGTTGCCTTACGTTCCGCTCTATCGGCTAACGCAGCACCAGGAGAACTACTGCGATTGTGCCCCGGTTCATCCGAACAAGCACCTCAGTAGAGAAAGCCGAAAACTGGTTGTCATGATATAGCGTGAGACTGTTTAACCACTCGATGACCTATCGGAATGATAGAATTCCTCCGCCTTAACGAAGGGCCGTTTCCTGGCCAGGCATGTACGCACCCCGAATTCGGATGAGTGCGGAGCCACCAGGGGCTATATAGTAGCCCCACTGTCAAACTCCTATGGCTAAGTGAAAGTGTTAAAGCATTATAGTCCGGTTGCCTAGTTCGCTGCGCTATCACCTCCTTATTAGGACCAAGACGTTGGATTAAGTGTGAACATGCGTCTTCTGCGAACACCCCGGCATTATATGCGTGGGGGCTAAAGCCGACGACAACAATCTTTCAAGTTATACACATGTATACATAAACAGCCGCACATGAGGCATCATAGTACTTTCAGGCAAAAGTATAAATACAGCCTTAATAAATTTCATAAACATTGTTTTTACAATGGTAATACATGTCACTCAAACATAATATTCTTCAAGCATTGGGCCTCTATCAAACGAGCACCCTCAAGAACTTCTTCAAAATAGTGCTCGGCAGCCACTCGGCCTATGGACGAACCCTGCGCTGCAATAGTGGCAGCATTCATCTCTGCCCAGTATGCTTTGACATGGGCAAAGGCCATCCGCGAGCCTTCTATGCACGCCGACCTTTTCATCGCATTGATGCGCGGCACCGCACCAAGGATCTGCTGCACTAAGCTGAAATAGCTGTTCGGCTTCGGCTTTTCCGGCCACAGCTGATCCACGACAGACCTCATGGCGAGTCCGGACAACCTATTGAGTTCGGCCCATTCGGCTAGGTGATCAATCAATGGAAGCAGATGCTCTGGAACGTTAAATTGCGACTAGAACAGCTTGTCCACTTCACGATCTGTTTGATCTCGGAAGTATTTGGCCGCATCGACAGCGCTCGCCGCCAAGTCCATATATGCGTCTGCCAAACTCCATAGCCGATCCAGAGGGGCATACCGCGGATCTCCGAACTTCCTCCGCAGCATAAAGGGCTTCCCAGCCGCAATATCCCGGGCTTCACACAGTTCCTCCTTCTTCGCTCTCATGGCAGAGCGGGTGTCCTTGGTTGCCATTGTGGCCTTCTCGAGGCCCGTCGTCCTCGCCCAGTTTTCTTCTTCAAGGAACTGGCAATGATCGGTAGTGTCTTTTAACTTTACAACCATCTTGGCCATTTTATCTTTGCTCTCGCAATGCACAGCCTTTTCGGCTCATAACTCTTCGGCCACCTTTAAAGCGGCCGCATTACTAATTCTTGCTTGTTCCTTGGATCGGGCAAGTTCCGCCCGAAGGGTCTCCACGGTGGAAGCTCCATCTACAGTCACAACATATTAAAGATACTGGCATTACGCTGCTCTTACTATGTGACATTCACCAGAAAACATCACTTAACCTGCGCCTCGTCAAGCCACCTATTAACAAGCTCGATGTCGGCATCCGCCGCATCCAGTTGCCGCTTTAGTTTGGCAATCTCATGAGTCCGGCCAGCCACCGGAGCTCCAGCCACCTGCACATAAAGGCGGTTTGGTTATTACCTGGGACTATGATCCTCTGTTCGCCGCTGTTCTCGACGACAACCAGAGTCTCAGGGGCTACTATCTACACATGGCACACCTAAAAATGTGCGGTACTATCAAAAAGTATATCATTTCACGTACCTAAAGCCCATCAGTAGACTCATAAAGGCCTCGTGCAATCCGCTTTCGGCGGACGAATTTTTTTCCATCACTGTACCCATCAACATACGGTGTTCTTCTGAGATGGCCGCTCGCTCCAACAGCTCCCTCAGTACGTCCGACCGCATACCATAAGGTGTCGGACTCTTCTGTTTGCTCTCTTCAAGAGCCAGATACTGGGGACTTCGGATGACCATAGGATTATCTTTTGGCCTCACCGGATCTGGGGAGGCCCTCCGAGACGACATTTCAAGGTCGCTCGCTTCTTGATCGGTGGAGTCCGGGGAAGGAGTTTCGCTCTCCATCATCTCTGGAAGAAGATCCCCCGAAGAGGAGCTTTGCTGAGAAGGGCTGAGATCCAAACTGCAAGATAAATACTTCGGTTATTTTCCTCAGAAGTAAGGTAGTATATCTTCACTATTAAAGTACCTTCTTATTACTTACAGCTCGTTAGAGGGCTGATCCCCGCGCGGACTTTGTGCAGCGAGAGCAACCTCCAAGGCAGGACCCTCTGGTGAAGATTTCTTCTCCCATTTGGAAACCTTGGTTTCCGAAACTTCAAAGGCAGTCCTCTTCCTTCCCTGAAGCGGGAGAAGATCAGATTCTTCCCCTTGGTCATCCTCCTTCACGGAGGCGCTCATTCCCTTGGTTGGAATTGGTAGCGATGGGGGCCCGCTTCCACCCTCATTATTCCCCCTTTATCTTCCTTTGAGGGCTCCGAGCAAGGTGCTAGCTCGAGCATCTTTTCCAGTACCGGATTTTCCAAACCCTCAGGAAGGGGGGCCGAACACCGAATCATCTTCGCCTTTGTTAGCCAGTCCTGGTCAAAGAGCAATTTCTCAGGATGACATCATGATAAATGAAAGACTGTGTGTTCGGCTAGTGGATTACTTACTTGGTCGGTGATGCGGTTGCTGCTCAGGCCCATGTCCTCGGTAGTATTCGAACACTCTATTCGGGGTCCGAAGAATGATTTATACATCTCCTCGTGCGTCAGGCCGAGGAAATTTTGAATAGTGTGCGGTCCTTCTGGGTTGAACTGCCACATGCGGAGGGGCCGACGTTTGCAAGGCTGGACTCGACGAACCAGCATAACTTGCATCACTGTAACTAGACTGAAATCTCCTTCGAAGAGATCTTAAATGTGGCTTTGCAGTATAGGCACGTCCTTGGCTGGACCCCAGCTCAGCCCTCTGCTAATCCATGACATTAGTTGTGGTGGAGGGCCCGAGCAAAAAGCAGGGGCAGCCACCCACTTGGCACTTCTGGGAGCTGTGATGTAAAACCACTCCTGTTGCCATAATCCGGACACCTTTGGAAAGGAACCCTGTGGCCATGGAACTCCCGCGATCTTGCTTATTAATGCACCCCCGCACGCTGCATGCTGCCCCTCGATCATCTTCGGCTTCACGTCAAAGGTCTTGAGCCATAGGCCGAAGTGAGGGGTAATTTGGAGGAAAGCCTCACATACGACAACAAATGCCGAGATGTGGAGAAAGGAGTCTGGGGCTAGATCGTGGAAATCTAGCCCATAATAGAACATTAAACCCCTAACGAAGGGATCCAGAGTGAGGCCTAGACCTCGAAGGAAGTGGGAGATGAACACAACATTCTCGTTGGGTTCGGGAGTAGGGACGACTTGCCCTCGGGCCAGGTAGCCGATGCGAAACCTCGGCGGTCAGGTATCTGGCCTCCCTCAACTTCTTGATATCCTCTTCCGTAACGGAGGAGGGCATCCATCAGCCTTGAAGGCTGGATCCGGACATGATTGAAGGTCCGAAGCACCTGACCTGGGCATTGGGTGTTAGAACTCGAGGCGGGGGAAGGATTCGATTGAGCACGGGAGGGAAAAAGTAAAAGCCTCATCCCTTTATAAAGAGGGTGAATATCAAGTGTCCTCTCCGTGTCCGTTTGGGACTTGCCTATAATCTAGGAGTCCTAGACACGGTTGGGTTACCCACGTCCGTATTGATGAGAATCCCGTAATTAGGGGAACACGATCTCTGCTTTGACAAGACGTGTCAAGAAACCGCCTCGCGTTATGTGTGGAGCTGGTTGAAACAAAAACGGTTCGAATAATCACCGGGCCTTGGCTTAATGTCATGTTGCCAAAACAAGTCAGCAGATTAGATTTGTGGAAATATTATTCTCTCTACGGTGGTATGTGGAACTTATTTTGCAGGGTCGGACACTATCCTTGTATTCAAATTCTTCCATGGTGTATTCGGAGGAGGAACCCGCCTTGCAATGCCGAAAACAATACTGCGCGCCGGACTCATCGTCATTGAAGCCTGGTTCAGGGGCTACTGAGGGAGTCCTGGATTAGGGGGTCTCCGAACAGCTGGACTATATCCTTTGTCTGAACTGTTAGACTATGAAGATACAAGATTGAATACTTCGTCTCGTGTCCGGATGGGACTCTACTTGGCGTGGAAGGCAAGCTAGGCAGTACGGATATGGATATCTCCTCCTTTGTAACCGACCTTGTGTAACCCTAGCCCTTTCCGGTGTCTATATAAACCAGAGGGTTTTAGTCAGTAGGACAACATACAATCATACCATAGGCTAGCTTCTAGGGTTTAGCCTCTCCGATCTCGTGGTAGATCAACTCTTGTAATACCCATATCATCAAGAATAAATCAAGCAGGACGTAGGGTTTTACCTCCATCAAGAGGGCCCGAACCTGGGTAAAACTTCGTGTCCCCTGCCTCCTGATACCATCTGCCTTAGACGCACAGTTCGGGACCCCCTACCCGAGATCCGCTGGTTTTGACACCGACAATTAGATACATGATCAAGATTATGCTAGGTAGCATACCACATCAAGAAATATCTTTTATCATTTACCTGCTCGAGGACGAGCAGGAATTAAGCTTGGGGATGCTGATACAAAAACCTTCTTTTTATATTTTCAGATTACAAAAACCTATATCTATCATCCATATTGCACTTGTATCACCATCTCTTCGCCGAACTAGTGCACCTATACAATTTTGAAAAGACATGATTGCTTTATTAGTAGGCTTGAAGTATTATTGTTTTTAAGTCAAATGATAGACTATTGCTTTGAATCACTCGTGTCTTAATATTCATGCCATGATTAGATACATGATCAATATTATGCTAGGTAGCATTCCACATCAAAAATTATCTTTTATCATTTACCAGCTCGAGGACGAGCAGGAATCAAGCTTGGGGATGCTAATACAAAAACCTTCTTTTTATATTTTCAGATTACAAAAACCTATATCTATCATCCATATTGCACTTGTATCACAATCTCTTCGCCGAACTAGTGCACCTATACAATTTACCATTGTATTGGGTGTGTTGGGGACACAAGAGACTCTTTGTTATTTGGTTGCAGGGTTGTTTGAGAGAGACCATCTTCATCCTACGCCTCCCACGGATTGATAAACCATAGGTTATCCACTTGAGGGAAATTTGCTACTGTCCTACAAACCTCTACACTTGGAGGCCCAACAACATCTACAAGAAGAAGGTTGTGTAGTAGACATCAAGTTGATGACTACTCAATAGTTCAGTGTGCCATGCTTTACGGCTTAGAACCGGGACTTCAACGAGGTTTTGAACGTCATGGAGCATATGTGATGTTCCAGGAGTTGAAGTTAATATTTCAAGCAAATGCCCGGATTGAGAGATATGAAGTCTCCAATAAGTTCTATAGCTGCAAGATGGAGGAGAATGGTTTTGTCAGTGAACATATACTCAAAATGTCTGGGTATCATAATCACTTGACTCAACTGGGAGTTAATCTTCCTGTTGATAGTGTCATTGACAGAGTTCTTCAATCACTGCCACCAAGATACAAAAGCTTCATGATGAACTATAATATGCAAGGGATGAATAAGACAATTCCCGAGCTCTTCGCGATGCTAAAGGTTGCGGAGGTAGAAATCAAAAAGGAGCATCAAGTGTTGATGGTTAACAAAACCACCAGTTTCAAGAAAAAGGGTAAAGGGAAGTGATACGTCAATTTTGCATCATGCTTTTATATCGATATTTATTGCATTATGGGCTGTTATTACACATTATGTCACAATACTTATGCCTATTCTCTCTTATTTTACAAGGTTTACATAAAGAGGGAGAATGCCAGCAGCTGGGATTCTAGGCTGGAAAAGGAGCAAATATTAGAGACCTATTCTGCATAGCTCCAAAAGTCCTGAAACTTCATGGAAGCTATTTTCAGAATATATAAAAAATACTAAGCGCAAGAAGTTCCAGAGTGGGCCCACACCTTGGCCACGAGGGTGGGGGCGCGCCCTACCCCTTGGGTGCACCCCCTGCCTCGTGGGCCCCCTGGTGGCCCTCCGATGCCCATCTTCTACTATATGGAGTCTTTCTTGAGAAAAAATCATAAGCAAGCTTTCGGGATGAGACTCCGCCGCCACGAGGCGGAACCAATCTAGGGCTCTGGCGGAGCTATTCTGCCGGGGAAACTTCCCTCCGGGGAGGGGGAAATCATCACCAATGCTCCTCTCATCGGGAGGGGCCCAATCTCCATCAACATCTTCACCAGCACCATCTCCTCTCAAACCCTAGTTCATCTCTTGTCTCCAATTCTTGTCTCTAAGTCTGGAATTGGTACCTGTAGGTTGCTAGTAGTGTTGATTACTCCTTGTAGTTGATGCTAGCCGGTTTATTTGGTGGAAGATCATATGTTCAGATCATATATGCATAGTAATACCCCTCTAATTATGAACATGAATATGCTTTGTGAGTAGTTACGTTTGTTCCCGAGGACATGGGAGAAGTCTTGCTATTAGTAGTCATGTGAATTTGGTATTCGTTCGATATTTTGATGAGATGCATGTTGTCTCTCCTCTAGTGGTGTTATGTGAACGTCGACTGCATGGCACTTCACCATTATTTGGTCCTAGAGGAAGGCATTGGGAAGTAATAAGTAGATGATGGATTGCTAGAGTGACAGAAGCTTAAATCCTAGTTTATGCGTTGCTTCGTAAGGGGCTGATTTGGATCCATATGTTTCATGCTATGGTTATGTTTACCTTAATACTTCTGTTGTAGTTGCGGATGCTTGCAATGGGGGTTAATCATAAGTGGGATGCTTGTTCAAGTAAGGACAACACCCAAGCACCGGTCCACCCACATATCAAATTATCAAAGTACTGAAGGCGAATCATATGAACGTGATGAAAACTAGCTTGATGATAATTCCCATGTGTCCTTGGGAGCGCTTTCCTTCATATAAGAGTTTGTCCAGGCTTGTCCTTTGCTACAAAAAGGATTGGGCCACCTTGCTGCACTTTATTTACTTTTGTTACTTGTTGCTCGTTACAAATTATCTTATCACAAAACTATCTATTACCTATAATTTCAGTGCTTGCAGAGAATACCTTGCTGAAAACCGCTTATCATTTCCTTCTACTCCTCGTTGAGTTCGACACTCTTACTTATCGAAAGGACTACGATAGATCCCGTATACTTGTGGGTCATCAGGAACAAGAAGGGGAACTTCAAGAAGAACGGCAAGCAAGTTGCTGCTCAAGAGAAGAAACCCAAGTCTGGACCTAAGCCTGAGACTGAGTGCTTCTATTGCAAACAGACTGGTCATTGGAAGCGGAACTGCCCCAAGTATTTGGTGGATAAGAAGGATGGCAAGGTGAACAAAGGTATATGTGATATACATGTTATTGATGTGTACCTTACCAGAGGTCACAGTAGCACCCGGGTATTTGATACTGGTTCTGTTGCTAATATTTGCAACTCGAAACAGGGACTACGAATTAAGCGAAGACTGGCTAAGGACAAGGTGACGATACGCGTGGGAAATGGTTCCAAAGTTGATGTGATCGCCGTCAGCACGCTACCTCTACATCTACCTTCGGGATTAGTTTTAGACCTAAATAATTGTTATTTGGTGCCAGCGTTAAGCATGAACATTATATCTGGATCTTGTTTGATGCGAGACGATTATTCATTTAGATCTGAGAATAATTGTTGTTCTATTTATATGAGTAATGTCTTTTATGGCCATGCACCCTTGAAGAGTGGTCTATTTTTGTTGAATCTCGATAGTAGTGATACACATATTCATAATGTTGAAGCCAAAAGATGCAGAGTTGATAATGATAGTGCAACTTATTTGTGGCACTGCCGTTTGGGTCATATTGGTGTAAAGCGCATGAAGAAACTCCATACTGATGGACTTTTGGAATCACTTGATTATTAATCACTTGGTACTTGCGAACCATGCCTTAGAGCATCTCCAGCCGTTGGCCCCCCAGGGGGCGCCTAAAATCGCCCCCTGGGGGTGAGCCGGCGCAAAAACTCGGCCTGGGGCCGAGTTGGTCCCGAGCCGCCGGTCCCAGGGCCGTCCTAGGAGCGTTCAAAAAAAATTAAAAAATATAGCAAAGTTCAAAGTTCGGCATATATTACATTTAAAAAGCGGGTTTTTATTACATAATATATATAATTAAAAAACGAACTGGCTAAAAGCGGAGTAGTCACCGGCGTCGCCTATGCGGGCTGGTGGCGGTGGCGCGGCGTCGTCGTCGCTGTCCTCGATGACGATGATTCCTCCCTCGTCGTGGCCCCGGCGGCGCTGCGCGAATTGCCACAGGGCGGCGCACTAGCGCTCCCTCGCCATCTTCAGGGAGTCCGCGCACGCCCATTCTAGGGCCACATCCTCGTCAAGCTTGATGTCACCGCCGTGCTCCGTCTTCACTGCGAGGTGGCCTGGCTCTGTCTTCACCGGCGCCAGGCCCGGCTCTGTCTTGGGATTGACGAAGCGCGGAGGAGCCTATGAGGGGGCACGTCGGCCGCCCTCATTGATGATGATGCCGGCGCTGCGAGTGCGCCGGCCGAGCGGCGTCTCCTCTGCGGGCTCGGCCTTGATGCCGAGCAGCGCCGGAGCGCCGGACGAGTGTGAGGAAGAGCGGCCGGAGGAAGAAGAAGAGGAGGCGCCGAACCTCCTGGGCAACCATTACCCGTCGCGTCGGCGGTGAGCCGTGGCCGTGGCGGCCGCCCTCGCCGGGGGGTATGCCAACGGCGGGTCATTGCCGCCCTCGAGGTACGTCAGAACGACCTCGAGGGTGCGGCCGGGGACACCCCACCACAGGTGGCGTCCGTCGTTGTTCTTCGGTCCGCCCACCACCGGCGCGCCGTTGATGGACGCCATCCTCTGCTGCTGCTGGCGCTGGAAGTACGCCGTCCACGC
>NC_057812.1:584990981-585002713 GCF_018294505.1 Triticum aestivum
GGTGAGGGAGGCGCGCACGATGTCGACCTCATCGGCGAAGTAGCCCGGTTTCGCCACGGCGTCGGGCAACAAGGGAATGGGCACTCCCCCGTTGCTGAGTCTCCACCCCGTTGGCCCGGCGCGCATATCCGGCGGCGTCGGGGTGTTCGCCTAGAACAGGAGCCAAGACTCATGTTCGCGGAGCGATCGGCGACCGAAGCCGTTGGCCGCGGCCTCATCGCCGGGGAATCGCTCGACCATCGGTAGAGGAAGGGAGGGAGAGGGAGGGCTCGGCGGCGGCGCTCGGGAGAGGTAGAGGGCGGGTTAGGGCTAGTGTGGCCAGAGGCGAGGGAGGCCACCGGCTTATATAGCGGCGCCGCCCCGTGTGTACGCGTGCGAGGGAGAGGAGGCGTCGGCGCGCCGCCCCGTGACACTACAAAAAAATACACTTCCGTGATGATACGTGTTTGTCACAGTAGGTCGCTTTTTTGTCATGCATGTACATCCATGACAAATTTATGACAGAATCAAGATAGTCATACCTGTGATATCGTAGAAGTGTTCCATGACATTACCAAAATTATCATCACGGAAGTGTCCACTTCCATGATGATAAATCGCGCGTCACAGAAGTGCTTTCGTCAAGGGTGACCAACACGTGGCATCCACCGTAACGAAACGCCGTTAAGCTATCGGGTTGGGTTTTGGATCCGATAACCCGTTAACAGCCCCGACCAATGGCGATTTTCCACGTGTAAAATCATCATTGGCTAGAGGAAACACGTGTCGGCTCATTGTCGGGACAGATGTCATCCACTCACTGGATAGAAGGCGCCTATGATACGTCGACACGTGGCACGACCCAACAAGTTTAAATGGGCCGGCCCAACTAAAGGCCCATAAGATTTTGCAGACCATAATGGGCCAGCCCAGCTAAAGGCCCACGAGATTTTGCGGACCATAATGGGCTGGCCCAGCTAAAGGCCCACAAGATTTTGCGGGCCATAATGGGCCGGCCCAGGTAAAGGCCCACAAGATTTTTGTGTGCCATAATGGGCTGGCCCAGGTAAAGGCCCACAAGATTCTTGAGGGTCATAATGGGCCGGCACAGCTAAAGGCCCACGAGATTTCGCCGACATTAATGGGCCGGCCCAGCTGTAGGCCCACAAGATTTTGAGGACCCTAGTAGGCCGGCCCATTAACTCGCTGCCATGTTTTGGGCCAAATGCCGGCCCATATTTGATCTTGTCCATTAATGGCCTGCCACGCTCCGGGCCTAATAGTGGCCCATATGAGATCCGACCCGTTAAAAGCCTACCACGTTCTAGGCCAAATTACGGCCCAGATCAGGTCCGTCCCTTTAAGAGGCTTTGGGCTCAATTATGGCCCATATCAGATTCGGCCCTTCAACTGGACACTATGCTTTTGGGCCCACTTGCTAAAGGCCCACTTAGTAATTCGGCCTGATATTAGTTTTGGCATGTTAAGGGCCCGTTTAACATTTCGGCGCTATATTAATTTCGGCCTGTTAAAAGCCCGTCATATAGTTGGGCCTAACTACGGCTCAGTTTGCATCCGGCCTGCTCGCAGCCGATATCTGATTGGGCCAAACAAGGACCCAGACAATTTTGGCCTGTTAAAAGCCCGTGATTTGATTCGCACAATCATGGGCCGGGGTTCATTTCGGGCTGCTGCGTAACTAGTAGGAATTAAGAACAAACCTACTCTATACAATAAAGAAATTACAGCATAGTAACTAAGAATAAACCTACACTACACAATAAAGGATTTAAGGTATATTACATCCACTGGGCATCGAAGTTCGCCACCAGTGATCATAAAGTGCAACGAAGAAGCAGATTACAAAAACTGGGCACCATTGCAGCGTAGCAAAATAATACTGAACCGAGACCACTTCCAAGACAGTTCAAAAAAGGTTAGCCTTGCGGGGGAACTACTGCGCAAGCTGCTGAGCAAGGCTGTGAGACTGGCCTAGCATGTCGGTCATAGCTTCCAGGTGTAGCTGTTTAGCGATGAGGTTCTCATTGGTGTTCTCCGCAATCTTTCTTAGAGATAGGACTTCAAGTCGAAGTTGAGTTGCAGAATGCCTTTCTGCTAGAACTTGGGACTGAAGAAGTCGAACTGATTCAGACAACGAATTCTGTGAGCCTGTCTGACTGTTAGTCTCAAGTAACTTGAACACTGCATCAAGACAAGACTTTGGGGTTGTCTCGCTATCTTCAAGATGTTTTGCCTTCTTTGCTGCAATATATGTTGGGTTTGTCTCACAGCCTTCAGCAGACTTGTGCATGCCATCAGGCATATCACCTTGAAACAAAGCAGAGAGATGACATGTTTTGCACGTGTATAAACAAAGATGATAACTATTCTGTCAATTCTATCCAATTTCAAATTAGAAAAATAAAGAGTATGTTCAAAATATCAATAGCATAATTTGGCATTGTTCATAATGCGGGGAGCTTCACCACACTACTGGATTACCATGTCAACATAACAAGCATAGATGAAGGGCAAAGAAAATCATTGTATCTATTTTGGATAATGTGCATGGCATGTTGTTCATATCATCAGCCACATCAGTAAGATAAAATAGGAGATGACAAGGTGCAAACATGGGCTGCTTCACCACACACTAGATTATAGATCCACAAAAACAAGCATACATATAGGGAGTATTAAGTAATGTGCATGGTATGAATAAGGAATTTGGTTTTACAAGTAAAACTTAGAACTTACGGTTCTTATGGACATGCATTTTGGTAGAAACAACAAACTAAACAGCAGTAAATGATAGGGAGTATGAGCAAATTAAACAACAGTTGAGGATAAAGGCTTTAGAAGGACTGACTTACATTAACAATTAACACCGGCTTTATAATGCCCTTCTCCATGGCAAGGGAAGGATAACTCAAGAATTTCAGCACAGAATCTTCTTCATAAGCATTGCCTGTACTCTACATTTTGTAGAGAGCAATTATATATATGATAATACTGGAAGGGATAGAGGATAATGAAGATAAGATGCAGATTGATGCTACATAATCAACTACCAATCCCTGGAAGTACAAGCGTTACAGGACAAAATGTACTGACAAGAGCAATGGGCTACACTTCTGCACTGGCATTGTCTGTGTATTCTACTTGTTGGTAAGATTAAATATAGATCTGATCTTTTTTAGTAAATGGTGGGCGAGGGAGATAAGATGCACAATGCTACAAGATGAACCAATCCCTCTTCCCATAATACAAGAGTGTTTTGAACACTGGTGTACTATACAAAACCTTCTTATATTATGAGACGGAGGGAGTAGCTGTTAATGTAAGTACAGTGATAGACCACGTTCAGTCCTTACAAGAGGACTGCAGAGCTAAACCTCTTCAAAAGCATTGGGTTGATTCTAAATTATGTAAGAGTCCATACGGATCTTATAATGTCCACCAAATGGACGATTACGAGGCTAACATGTGCAGTGATGCTACATAATCAAACAGCTATGAAAGTAAGTATGGTCATACAGGGTAAGAGGTACTCACAAGAGCAATGCAGTAGTATAGTTGCGAGATTCTATGGTCCCTTGAGAATGAATGTTCTTCTGCTAACAGTTTTCATACAAGTGAGACATTAAGGCAAATGTAGAAATGTAGTTCAAATTGTGATGTGATATCAAAGACAGTACCTTATGCTGCAGCCGAGACCAATGTGTAACAAGATTATTCCAGTCACCGTTGGATAAATGTAGCACCGGAGACTTTACAGAAATTTTGTTCAGAGGCTTGCCATCGAAGTGCGCTTGCCTTAGGTAGGAATGATACTTCATTAACAAGTGCTTGAAAAGCGCAACCAACCCTTTCTCGTCATCACAATCCAGTTTACGCCTCGCCTATTTAAAAGAATGAAATCTTGTGTCTTCTGTCAGCAGAAACATATGCAGTAATGACCATGAATAACATGAGTACATTACTTACGCGTAAGTTGCGGAGGAAGACTGGAAATTGTTCTGTGTCTGCGGTATAATCTTTCCATGAAGGAAAGATGCGCACAAAGTTCCTGACAACAACATAAGCTTCGTCTTCTAAACTGGGAAGAAATGGAACAGGGGTCCTATTTGCTGCAATTGGGGCTCTCTCTGGTTCGAAAATGGATTTGGCAACTGGATTTGGTGTACTCTTTGCTGGAATGGGGGTTTTGCGTCGTACAGCTGGTGCTATGTCAACTGGCATAATCATACCGTTTGCTGTAGTTGGGGTCTGCTGAGTTGGGGCATCAGAAATGACCAGTGTAGTAGGGCTAGAGTCTGCTAGAGTTGGGGTATTTTGTGGGTCAGGTGATATTGCAACTACACCTAATGGGCTACTTGATTTATCAGGTGCCACTACCTTTTCCAAATACTTTGCTAGTGCTCCTCCATGATCAGCAATCGCCCTCTTCCTTTTGAATGTCTGATACACAAGAACATCATTTGAATGGATAAATATGGTATGATGACAGATGGAATATGTACTGAAAATGGATAGGCAGGGCGTATTCACATACACGATGTGTAAACTAAGCTAATGGCAGTTCAACAAAGTAGAAGCAATGCAAAGCATCAGTTGCAAGATATGTGCGAGCAATGTAACCTTAGAAAGTTAGAGCAAGTACCTTGATGGGTGAATATGATAGGGCATCTTCCTCTGACTCCTCCACTAGGGAGCTACATTGACTTAGGTCTCCCTCTAGCTCAAAATCACTGTTAGGATCATATTCTGTGCATGAATCTGTAGGTGGAGAGTGTTTGCATTGCATTGCATCCAGACTTGATTTCAGTCCCTTAATGCCAAGTTTGACAGCCATGGCATTATTCTGCTTTATTCTTTTCATGCGCGCAAGCTCATAATCATTATGATGCTGTTCAGAATCTGAGATTCATGAAAACATAAAAAGTAGTGAGATTATCTATGGAATGCATTGCGGTTTCAACTCGGAGAATGTCTCCCAATAAACCCCTGCATATGCAAAGTTCACCTCCCCAACCGTGCTGACCAGACCACACAAAGAGATACACACCCGAGCGGCGAACATGCATTTTCAAAACTAATTTAGGAACATTTAGCTGACTAATTAAACAACTCTGTTTTAATAATATCAGATTCGTATTTGAACAACTAAGCTTGTTTAGCTTGATGGGTGGAGCAGTGTTATTATGACACGAAGCATGTATTCTGATCGTATAGTGATCATAAAAGGGGGAAACTCTAAGCATATATTTTTTTAGCAAAAGAGGGTTTCCCCTCTGATTTATATTAAAGAAACCACCACGGAACCAACATGATCAATTAAACCCTAAGCATGATCAATTAAACCGTATTATGGCTGTGCCATGGCAGATTTGAAGCTGCAAACCGGAGAAATGATATTTAGCATCCATTGTTTGCTTCGAACTAAGAACTAAATTCTAAGAGCTGAAAAGAAAGTAGAGTAACCACGTTAAGATCTATTTTCTGGTTGAGATCAAAAAGTTGAGGAGATATGAAGTACCACCTCTCTTGCGGCGCTGTGTAGGCATCGGGGGTGCGATGGCTGTCGGTGGCGTTGAAGCAGATCTGCGACGATAGACGGGTACATTGGGGGATAAGTCCCGTTGCGGTGAAAGAGAAGGTCGTGTGAGCGGCCCCGGCAAAGAGGACGACGGCGCCAATGAAGCGAGAGGACGCGATGCAAGGCTATTGGTCTGTCGCCATGGATGAGAAACGTCCATCTCTAGCAGTGGACGACGCGGTCTTGGTAGGCGCTCCGGCATGGTGGAGGACGGTGGCGATGGATGTGGTGGAGGACGGCGGCGATGGATGGGGTGGCGGACGGAGGCTGGTGTGGGAATGGGGTGTTCTAGCACGGATGGTGTATGAATGGGAAAATGGAGGGAGAGGTACGGGGAACCATGTTTTTGGGACGCGCCTGTCTGAAATATGGGAAAGTTACGAATGTATCCCCTCTTTCAAATTTGGACGTCTCGTCGGTTGGGGATAGGACGGTAATCTCGCATCTCCCAAATATTTGCCGGTAACTATTTTGAGCGAGGAGAGGGTGTTTTGCCGCCCACGGTGTATGAACAGGGCTGACAGGTAGGGCGGTTGTGTCATGTCTGATGGAAGTTACACATCTGCCCCTATTTAAAATATTAGCCTACATCGATTTCGGGCGAGGAGAGGGTGTTTTGCCGCCCACGGTTGGCGCCCACGGTGTATGAACGGGGCTGACAGGTAGGGCGGTTGTGTCACGTCTGATGGAAGTTACACATCTGCCCCTATTTAAAATACTAGCCTACATCTATTTCGGACGAGGAGAGGGTGTTTTGCCGCCCACCGTGTATGAATGGGGAATGGAGGGAGAAACAGAGGTCTTTTGGACAAGCTTGAATCAAATGAGTTTTGCCGCCCATGTTTGACGCCCACCGTGTCGGAATGGGCTTAGAGGCAGTCGTGTCACGTCTAATTGAAGTTACTAACCTACCCCTACTTAGAGCAGTGGAAATCGGGCCAATGGATTGTCCGTGTAATGGGTAGACAGTAATTT
This sequence comes from Triticum aestivum, assembly GCF_018294505.1. Taxonomy (NCBI): domain Eukaryota; kingdom Viridiplantae; phylum Streptophyta; class Magnoliopsida; order Poales; family Poaceae; genus Triticum; species Triticum aestivum. Next base: position 584,997,535 of record NC_057812.1, read on the forward strand.
CCATCTCCCAAACACTTGGCTTCGGGCAGCCGATGTGGGAGTGGACATTTTGCTGTTTCTTTTGAATTTTGGGACAATAAGCATATACGTTTACCCTGGCAACTAAATTCGAATCCATTTTGTATTCCTATATGAATCTTTATAAATCATTCTTTGTGTTTTTATATATCTTCAAAAGGACGACAAAGATGTATTCCACTGTCATATATGAATATGGTTTACAAATGCCGATACTCAAATTCAGAAACTAGAATCCAGTTTAAGGTGAATTCGAATATTTGGAACACTTCATGTCCAACTCAAATGTCACACGCAGCATAATGTGTACTCCCATTTAGATATGTACACAAGCGATGTATCAAGATTCAAATACCGAGTCAATCAACCAAGAATGTACAAAACTAACAGACATATAAACACTTATAGAGTATATGGATCAATAATATCAACTAACATACATAAGCCAGGACACTGTACTTTTTTTAGCTACAACATCATCCTTTTTTAGCCAGCATCTTGGCCCTTTCCGATGCGTGCCACTTATGGTCCATCTATACTACTATTGCTGAACGCACATTCAGCCCGATTGGCATATTTGTAGGTCTGGCACAGCAATCCAAATGAAATGTCTCCGAGTCTTATCAATTAATACAGACTTGTGCTCAAATAAAATTACAAACAAAAAAACAAAAAAACAATTATTACATGATCTCTAAAACAAATGGTTTGATTGATTACATGAACAGACAACACAAAGGTTATTCAACTATGGAAAGAACATTTCACCTATGATTTACCAAGTAGGAATTTAATTTCCTTTTTTCCTTCAGGACCTTAACAATCTGGTCAGTCTCAGCTTGCTTCGTTTTGAAATCCACCAAATATTTGATGGTTGTCTTGAGCACTGCTTGTGATAGTGATGTTTGCTTCCTCAACATGTCAACTTCATCTCTAAGTGCAGAAGCAGAATCTCTTTCTACCACTAGTTTATCCTCTAGAGCATCAGCAGTTGGCAATTCATAATGCATGATTGGGTCGGTGCCACTATTGTGGGATGATGCAACGTCCATGGGGACCTTGCTCTTTGATCTTGGGCTAACCTGTTTTGCCATTAAAGTTACGATTGGATTCAGAAAAGTTGAAGTTAGCAAAACATCTCAACTGGGAGTTATAACAACAAACTAGTTAAACAAACAAGGAATTAAAGAGTTTCAATTGGATGCTGAAAAGTAGTTATTAACATCATTGTAACCCGCTGTTGCAGCAGCAAAGCAGTTAAACAAACAAGTAGATATTTAAGTTAAGGCAAACAGGTAATTCTTAACAGTAAGTATCAAACACATAGATAGGCGCAGTCTACAATATGATTAAGAGGTTGTGCCATTATGTAATCAGTAGCAAACTAAATTAAGTCAAGCAACGTAATTGAACAATTTTGCAATAAGTGGCTAACTAAAATTCCGAGAAGCAGGTAACTGAACTTACGCTAGTTCTTTGTACATGCACACTGCAACTTATTTTTCGCTTACAAGGTTGTACGAAGGAGTCCATGGCATCAGTTTCTTGGATACGCAGTCCCAATACTTCTTTCTTCCCACACTGCATGGGTAAGTCAAATGGTTAATCTGGTAAGATGGTGCATCCTTGATATGTTATATGAGGACATGTAGTCATACTAGTTGTAGCCAAACACATCACACTGGCTTTTACTGTATATTTCATGCGATTACTTTTGGCATATCGAGATCTAAGAAATATACAATAGGATGAAAAGACTAGCATCCTTCACATTATTGGCGAACTCAGTTTATAGAAACAAGCAATTCAACCATTCTGTGGGTAAATCAAAAGCGCCACTGGAATATTTTTCACTATCCAATCATACACACAAAAAGGGGCGACGCCACCATAGGGGCTGGTATGGGCGGCCGCCTCCGGTGGCTGGAAAGTGTGCACCTAGTTTGAGTCGTCCAGGTTGGCCCATGCTAGTTTTGTTCGTCCCAATGCATGAGCAGGCAATGTAAAAAATGAAGAAAAATGTCTCAATTTGGATGGGCCAATAACATAAGTGCAAGGCAGGCCCTATAGCAGGCTCGCGGCCCAAACGAGCGCCTCCCATATCGATCGGCATCAGGAAAAATCCCAATTCATTCACTCCAGCCTCCAGTCTGGTTCACTCCTAACCTAGCCGGCGCTGGACAGACCGACACAACACTTCCTCGCACCCTCGTTGGAGGGCGGTCGCCGGGCTTCAAGCGAACGGAAGGACAAGAAGATGAAGATCCAACCCTAGGTGTAGCCTGCGTGGGAGGCAGCGGCGGCAGCACGGGCATGGCATCGAGCTTGCGCAAACGGACAGTCGCAGCTTGCAAGAGTAGCATGCGCAACGAGCAGGTACATCACATCCCTGATTATATCTAATTCAACTCTTCAATTTCTGGCCAATAGTTAAACCTGACGGTGTTGTAAAACTGCTTGTATGTAGGGAATCTATGAGAAAATGAAACCAATTTCTACTTATTTTATAACTCCCCCAATCAATACTGAACTGACTGAATCTGATGTATCTAATCAAGTTTCCAGTGCAAACATACAAGCTCATGTTGTTCTTGAGCCTGAAGTGTCTAATGAACAGACTGCTAATGAAGGATTTGATGCAAACATTTTAAATGTCCTGGTGATGAACATATAGTGTCTAATGAGGGATCTAATGCAAGCATTTTGCAAGATCATTGAAGGATTTAGTGTCTAATGATGATCTACTGTGTTGAGAGAGACAGAGATTTGCAGGCATTGATGACAAACAAATTATAGTGCATTTTCATAGCTTGAGGAAACGTCGAGGCCATCTACAAGAAAGTCCCTGTATCATGACAACATAGCATAAATATTTTTCTAATCTGTTGTTTGAAACTATTGGCATACTTGCGCAGGATAGATATATTGATATGCAGTTTGCACACTGGTTATACGTGCAATTACACTTTGATATTCAGCCAGAGAACGAATAATTCAAGCAGGTACAGACCATGTTTGTAGTCCTTGTACACCATGTTACATTTTGTGTTTTTGGTGCTTGCATCATTTGGTGTTTATAATCTGAACTACTTTGGATCATTAGCTGGTTTTCAAAGTGCATGTAGCTTCACATTTCTCAAGTTATGTTGATTTCCGGAGTGCAAGTGCCTTCATATTTTTTAAGTTAAATGTTCGCCCCTGGTAACTTGAGTTCGTGGATCAGCCACTGCACACAAATAATACACGAATGCCAGTACGAATTAAATGAAACGCAGGGACTTATGCTAGCTCGTTGTACAGACTCACTACAGCTCTGCTTGCACTTGGGATGTTCCATGTACAAGTCCATGTTACCACTTGCTTGGATGTGCAGGCCTTATGCTCCTTGCATCCCCCTCTGCATTTTTGACACGGCGAATGGTTGATCAAATAAGAGGAATCGACCTTGATGTTGTACCGGAGGACAGATACTTACAAGGTTATACGGGTGTGTAGGATGTGTACCAGATCCCGTAGCGTCGTCATGCTTCGCTAAAATATGGATTTGCTTGTTTTAGATGATATCTCCAGAACAAATAAGAGTTAAGGTAAGAGTTGCATAGGCGTGTAAGCTAAGAGAGCAGTGAAAGGATATCCAAACATCGTCGGAACAATGCACAAGGGAGTGATGTGTGGATACCTAGTTCAGGCCAGCGTTTGGGCATGCTCGCCTAGCTAGAGTGCGGGTAACTTCAGAGCTGTTGAGGGTGATGCGCTGGCGTTGGCTGGCCGCGCACGGATGCAGATCTTGAGTGGCAGCGGAGCGCTATGATGCGGTGGACGAGACCTTTGGTGAAGCCCCAACGGCCTCGGGGGGAGGAGGTGCGACGATGTGCTCGGTGAAGTAGCCCAGTGAGCTGGGAGACGGCGTCGGTGAAGCGCACCTGATGCGGTGGAACTCAGTGTCTGTGAGGCACGTCGGTTGCGGCGGCCAACGTTGTCAGTGGACCACCTGGTGCGGTGGACGAGGGCGTAGATGAGGTGGCTCCGGTGCGGTGGTGAAGCACGACCATCGTCTTCGTCGTCGTCGTCCGGCACAGAGGTGGGGAACGGTGGGGAAAGATACGAGACAAGGGGCGATTCAAGGGTTGGCGGCAAATTAGGGATTTGATCAATCTGGGCGCGGAAGGGGACGGTGGAGAAGAAAGATTTTGCAGGGCTGGAATTGGGGCCGCCAGATATTTCAATACAAAACATGGAAGCGTGAACTTATATTGTCGTCGTCGTTTTTTTGGGGGGGGGGGGAGGGGGTGGGTGGCTGGGTGCTACGCGTCCGTCTGACACACGCGACCACCCCGACAGGACTATGCTTCGGTGCCTTAAGGCACCTGCCTTTGTGTCCATGACATATGGGCCCAACAGGTGGCTGGCCCACATGTCAGTGACCCAAAGGCAGTTGTCTTTAAGGCACCGAAGCAGCGTCCACCCCGACACAACCCTGGTTTGCCTGGTGCACCTACATTTGAGAATGCAAACGAATCTTCTTTCATTTGCAAATGAATCTGTATGTATTACCATGCCCGTGTTTTTCTTGCAATAATTAGTCATTCGAAACGAGATACTCCATCCGTTCACTTTTGTAAGTCGTTTCAGACAACTTAAAATGAACTATTTTGCACATTGTCTGAAATGTCTTCAAGGTCTTATAAAAGTGAACAGAGGGAGTACTATAAATTAATTAATGAGGAGTTATTTGAAAAAAAATCGAAATGGTACCCACGCTAACATGGATTAGAGTGTGTGTCACATAATTAGTTATTTGAATTAGAGTGTGTGTCACGTAGTTAGTTATTTGAATTAGAGTGTTTGTCACGTAGCGATCTCCAATTCTAACGTGGATTTCGCATTTCATTGTATCCACGCTACTTTTTTAATACAAATTCATATGTATATGATGAACACCATGGTAGTGAGAAAACTTTTGGATGGATTCAAACATATGACCTACAAAATAGCACAACAAACTGAGTCAATGTCAACTTTTTGAAACTTAGTATGGCACGAATTCGAAATAATTACCCGTATGCCTGGTCCTCGGTTCAAATCTTACAATGTGCACCGAATTGAAACATCGATATTAAGTCTCGTACTATGTACATTCAAATGTTGTTTTTAGCCCCCC